>NW_026576544.1:22500-89914 GCF_028641065.1 Leucoraja erinaceus
ACATCTAAAGCAGCGGATGCAATAGATGAGGTTGGAGGAGATGCAGGTGAACCTCTGCCGTACCTGGAACGACTGCTTGGGTCCTTGGATGGAGTCAAGGGGGGAGGTAAAGCAACAAGTGTAGCATTTCCTGCAGTTGCAACGGAAAGTGCCCGGGGAGGGGGTGGTGCGGGTGGGAAGGGACAAATTGACCAGACCGTGCCGGAGGGAGTGGTCTCTGTGGAAAGCAGATGGGGGGGGAGATGGGAAGATGTGGGATCCCGTTGGAGGTGGCGAAAATGTCGGAGGATTTTTTGTTGTATGTGACGGCTGGTGGGGTGGAAGGTGAGGACAAGGGGGACTCTGCCCTTGTTACGAGTGGGGGTGGATGGGGTGTGAGGGTAGAGTTATGGGGTATAGAAGAGACTCTGGTGAGAGCCTCATCTATAGTAGAGAGGGGAATCCCCGTTCCCTGAAGAATGAGGACATTTCAGATGCCCTGGTGTGGAACACCTCATCTTGGGAGCAGTTGCGGTGTATACGGAGTAATTGGGAGTAGGGGATGGAGTCTTTAAGGAAACAGGGTGGGAAGAAGTGTAGTCCAGATAGCCATGGGAGTCAGTGGGTTTATAGGGCGGTTCCTTGTATGTTTTTCTAAACAAAAATAAAATTTAGTGCGAGACATTTCCACCCCGGGGAAAAGGTTTCGACTGTCTCATAAGTTTATATACAGGTCCCCCACACAGCGTCTGCTGTTCCAAAGAAAGAAAGATGACCATCGCACAAACCAACCTCCCTTCCATTGACTCCATCTACACCTCACGCTGCCTCGGCAAGGCCAGCAGCATCATCAAGGACCAGTCGCACCCTGGCCACTCCCTCTTCTCCCCTCTCCCATCGGGCGAGAGGTATAAAAGTCCCAGATTCAGGGACTGTTTCTTCCCAGCTGTTATCAGGCAACTGAACCATCCTACCACAACCAGAGAGCAGTGCTGAACTACTATCTACCTCATTGGTGACCCTCGGACTATCCTTGATCGGACTTTGCTGGCTTTACCTTGCACTAAATGTTATTTCCTTATCATGTATCTGTACCCTGTGAATGGCTCGATTGTAATAGACAATAGACAATAGGTGCAGGAGTAGGCCATTCGGCCCTTCGAGCCAGCACTGCCATTCAATCTGATCATGGCTGATCATCCACAATCAGTACCCCGTTCCTGCCTTCTCCCCATATCCCCTGACGCCATACCCCCTGACTCTGGATACTTTCAAGAGAGAGTTAGATAGGGCTCTTAAAAATAGTGGAGTCAGGGGATATGGAGAGAAGGAAGGAACGGGGTACTGATTGGGGATGATCAGCCATGATCACATTAAATGGCGGTGCTGGCTCGAAGGGCCGAATGGCATACTCCTGCACCTATTGTCTATTGTCTATTGTTTATTCTTAAGAGCCCTATCTGGCTCTCTCTTGAAAATATCCAGAGAACCGGCCTCCACCGCCCTCTGAGGCAGAGAATTCCACAGACTCACCACTCTCTGTGAGAAAATGTGTTTCCTCGTCTCCGTTCTAAATGGCTTACTCCTTATTCTTAAACTGTGGCCATGATTGCAATCATGTATTGCCTTTCCGCTGACTGGTTAGCGTGCAACAAAAGCTTTTCACTGTACCTCGGTACACATGATACTAAACTAAACCGAACTGAACTGAAAGTAATCCAAGTCTGTTCAACGTTCGGTTGCGAGTCTGGTGATGACTGATGGAAATCAGTTCCACTGGAAAGATAAAGAAATATAATGATAGTGCCACTAGGATTACAGTACCACTCCTCGTCTGAGACTCACCCTCTGTCCGGTGTCACCAACTCCTTCTCCACTGCCAGGAGCTCCACAGACATTCTCTCCAGCAGGACAGACACTGCATCCTGTTGGAATCAAGAGAAGAAAGTTCATAAGGTCAATAGACAATAGACAATAGGTGCAGGAGTAGGCCATCCGGCCCTTCGAGCCAGCACCGCCATTCAATGTGATCATGGCTGATCATCCCCAATCAGTACCCCGTTCCTGCCTTCTCCCCATATCCCCCGACTCCGCTTTCTTTAAGAGCTCTATCTAGCTCTCTCTTGATAGCATCCAGAGAACCGGCCTCCACCGCCCTCTGAGGCAGAGAATTCCACAGACTCACCACTCTCTGTGAGAAAAAGTGTTTCCTCATCTCCGTTCTAAATGGCTTTCTCCTTATTCTTAAACTAAAGCAGAATTAGCCCCATCAAGTCTACTCCGCCATTAAGGGTTTGGACACGATAGAGGCAGGAAACATGTTCCCGATGTTGGGGGAGTCCAGAACCAGGGGCCATAGTTTAAGAATAAGGAGTAAGCCATTTAGAAGTGTAGACGAGTGTTTTGCTCACAGAGAGTGATGAGTCTGTGGAATTCTCTGCCTCAGAGGGCGGTGGAGGCCGGTTCTCTGGATACTTTCAAGAGAGAGCTAGAAAGGGCTCTTAGAGATAGCGGGGTCAGGGGATATGGGGAGAAGGCAGGAACGGGGTACTGATTGTGGATGATCAGCCATGATCACATTGAATGACAGTGCTGGCTCGAAGGGCCGAATAACCTACTCCTGCACCTATTGTCTAATGTCTATCTCTCCCTCCTAACCCCATTCTCCTGCCTTCTCCCCATAAACCCTGACATCCTTACCAATCAAGAAACTATCTATGCCTTAAGAACACCCATTGACGGCCTCCACAGCCGTTTGTGGCAATGAATTCCACAGATTCAACACCCTGACAAAGCAAAAACAATTCAAGGCATTTAAGGAGCTTAATTCTTTTTTCTTTCAAGTAGAATTTTGTACTGTCACTGATAGATTGGAATCGGACACTGATTGAATAGATGAGGTGAATTAGATGCAGTTGAATTTCACCAGGTTAATTTCCGGGATGGCGGGACTGTCATATGCTGAGAGAATGGAACGGCTGGGCTTGTACACTCTGGAGTTTAGAAGGATGAGAGGGCATCTTATTGAAACATATAAGATTATTAAGGGTTTGGACATGCTAGAGGCAGGAAACATGTTCCCGATGTTGGGGGAGTCCAGAACCAGGGGCCACAGTTTAAGAATAAGGGGTTAGCCATTTAGAAATGGAAAAACGTTTACACACAGAGAGTGGTGAGGCTGTGGAATTCTCTGCCTCAGAGGGTGGTGGAGGCTGGTTCTCTGGATACGTTCAAGAGAGAGTTAGATAGAGCTCTTAGGGATAGCGGAGTTACGGGATATGGAGAGAAGGCAGGAACGGGGTACTGATTGTGGACGATCAGCCATGATCACATTGAATGGTGTTGCGGGCTCGAAGGGCCGAATGGCCTACTCCTGCACCTGTTGTCTATTATCTATTGTCTATTGGCCAGAGTAGGGGAATCGAGAACTGGAGGACATAGGTTTAAGGTGAGGGGGGAAAGATTGAATAGGAATCTGAGGGGTAACGTTTTCACACAGTGGTTGTATGGTACAAGCTGAGGTACAGGAAGGAACTGCAGATGCTGGTTTTAAACCAAAGATAGTATGCTGCCTGATCCGCTGAGTTACTCCAGCTTTTTGTGCCAATCTTCGCCAAAGGAAGGAGTTGAGACAAGTACTTTCACAAAGCTTGGATGTTCGGACGGGTACATGGATATGCTTGGAAGGATATGGGTCAAATGCGGGCAGGTGGGACGCAAAGGGTGGTGGGTGTACGGAAAGAGCTGCCCGAAGAGGTCGTTGAGGCAGGGACTATCGCAACATTGAAAAGACATTTGGACAGGTACATGGTTAGGACAAGTTTAGAGGGATATTGGCCAAACGCGGCAGGTGGGACTAGTGTGGATGGGACATTGTTGGTCGGTGTGGACAAGTCGGGCCGAAGGGCCTGTTTCCACACTGTACCAGGCAACGTTTAATGTTTTGTGTGTCATTCCTAACTGTCACTGTCGGTCATGTTGTCACGTGGGCGGAGCACCAAGGCAAATTCCTTGTATGTGACTACTTATTCATTCATTCATTCATCACTATGTAACTCTCATTGGGAGATTGGTGACCACTGATGGCGATCTACCGCCTAAAGTCCTGGTAACAGTGTGTTTGGATCGAACTTTGTACTTTCGAAGTGCCGGAAAAATATGGCGGCATGTGTAAATACGCTAGGAGAATTTCACGTGGACAATGTGATGAAGAGGGCACCATTGACCCATTGAAGTTTCCAGCCACTCTATTGTGACCTTGTACCTTGTCCAGAGTGCGGCAAGGCTGTGACGCGAGGGAGGTACCCCTTCTCTGTGCCTTGCTGCAGCTGTGTTGAATGTCCACGTTCTTGTAGAGCAGCATGTTGTACCAGCACGTGGACATATCCCCTCCGCTGCCGTGGTCGGCCAGGCTGATCTGGGTGGCGGCCTTTGGGAGAGAGAAAGACACACATGAGGGGATTGTCAACTTGAAGAGTTGATCAGTTTGGCACGGTTTGGCGCAGCGGTAGAGTTGCTGCCTCACGGCGTTCCATCCCGACTACGGGTGCAGAAGGTGGACAAAACTGCTGGAGAAACTCGGCGGGTGAGGCAGCATCTATGGAGCGAAGGAAATCGGCGACGTCCAAGTCTGAAGAAGGGTCTCGACCCCAAATGTCACCTATTCCTTCACTCCATAGATGCTGCCTCACCTGCTGAGCTTCTCCAGCAATTTTGTCCATGTTCGATTTTTCCTGCATCTGCAGTTCTTTCTTAAACATTCTGACCAAGGGTGCTGGAGTTTGTACTTTCTCACCACGACCTAGTGTGTGTAGGATAGAGCTAGTGTGCGGGGATCACCAGACCGCGTGGACCATCTCCGCGCTGTATCTCCAAACTGAACTAAAAAATGCTGCCTGACCTGCTGAGTTAGTCCAGCACTTTGTGTCTTCAACTTTTAGTTTAGTTTGGAGATGCAGCGCAGAAGCAGGCCCTTCGGCCCACCGAGCCTGCGCCGACCAGCGACCTCCACACATCCTTTTTACATTCATATACCGAGCCAATTAACCTACAAACCTGCATTGGAAGAAACTGCAGATAATAGACAATAAACAATAGACAACAGACAATAGGTGCAGGAATAGGCCATTCGGCCCTTCGACCCAGTACCGCCATTCAATGTGATCATGGCTGATCATCCACAATCAGTACCCCGTTCCTGCCCTCTCTCCATATCCCCTGACTCCGCTATCTTTAAGAGCCCTATCTAGCTCTCTCTTGAAAGCATCCAGAGAACCGGCCTCCACTGCCCTCTGAGGCAGAGATTTCCACAGATTCACATCTCTGTAGGAAAAAGTGTTTCCTCGTCTCAGTTCTAAATGGCTTGCCCCATATTCTTAGACTGTGGCCCCTGGTTCTGGACTCCCCCAACATCGAGAACATGTTTCCTGCCTCTAGCGTGTCCAAACTCTTAATAATATTATATGTTTCAATAAGATACCCTCTCATCCTTCTAAACTCCAGAGTGTACAAGCCCAGCTGCTCCATTCTCTCAGCATATGACAGTCCCGCCATCTCGAGAATTAACCTTGTAAACCCACGCTGCACTCCCTCAATAGCAAGAATGTCTTTCCTCAAATTAGGGGACCAAAACTGCACACAATACTCCAGGTGTGGTCTCACTAGGGCCCTGTACAACTGCAGAAGGACCTCTTTGCTGCAATCCTCGACTCCTCTTGTTATGAAGGCCATGGTGAAGATTATGAAGATGTTGGTTAAAATTGAAGATAGACACAAAATGTTGGAGTAACTCAGCGGGGCCGGCAGCATCTCTGGGGAGAAGGAACGGGTGACATTTCGGGTCGGGACCATTCTTCAGTCTGAATAACTTTGCAGTCTCCAGCATTTTGTGTCTACCTTGACCAACAAACCTGTACGTCTTTGGAGTGTGGGTGGAATCCGAAGATCCAGGTGAAAACCCACGCAGGTCACGGGGAGAACGCACAAAGCCCGTACAGACAGCACCCGTAGTCCGGATCGAATCTGTCACTGTAAGCGCTGTACGGCAGCAACTCTACCGCTGCGCCACCGTGCCGCTGCCTCATTTGTTTTATACGGTAAATACTAGGCAATAGGTGCAGGAGTAGGCCATTCGGCCCTTCGAGCCAGCACCGCCTTTCAATGTGATCATGGCTGATCATCCCCAATCAGTACCCTGTTACTGCCTTCTCCCCATATCCCCTAACTCTGCTATCGTTAAGAGCCCTATCTAGCTCTCTCTTGAAAGCATCCAGAGAACCCGCCTCCACCGCCCTCTGAGGCAGAGAATTCCACAGACTCACCACTCTCTGTGTGAAAAGGTATTTCCTCATCTGCGTTCTAAATGGCTTACTCCTTATTCTTAAACTGTGGCCCCTGGTTCTGGACTCCCCCAACATCGGGAACATGTTTCCTGCTCCTAGCGTGTCCAAACCCTTAATAATATTATATGTTTCAATGAGATCTCCTCTCATCCTTTTAAACTCCAGAGTGTACAAGCCCAGCTGCTCCATTCTCTCAGCATATGACAGTCCCGCCATCCCGGGAATTAACCTTGTAAACCTACGCTGCACTCCCTCAATAGCACGAATGTTGGTCGAGCCTCATCCATCCCTTACCAGACAGTCGTCCAACCGCGCCTCGCCCACGGTGCACACGTCCACTCGCAGCGTCTTCTGGCGCAGAGCGGCCCGGGCGATGTCCACCCTGAACACCTCCCTGAGGACCAGAGTCCGGGCGACACTCTGGACCTTGGTGCGAAACAGGCTGCTGGAGTCGCTCGGGCTGGGGAGCAGCGCTGCTCTGACGTACCTGCGAGATCGAGCGAGCGAGTGAGTGGTTAAAACTTCGCCGGCGGTCGTGGAGTTGTTTCGTTCCGTTCCGTTCCGTTCATCGTCACGTGTACCGAGGTGTATCAACAAGGCCAGCCTTACGCCGATTGGATCGATTGCTCCCAATTGGGCCCTGCAACTAATGGGGGCCCCGCACCAGCATAATCTACTCTCGGCTCAGGTAGATCTACCCCGGGTGGAGGGAGGGGAGAGGGGTAGAGAGAGAGTAGAGGGGTGGTGGGGGAAGAAAGGGGTAGAAGGGGAGGGAGTGTAAGGGGGGAATGGAGAAGGGGGAGGTGGGAGGTTCGTTCCCTCACGGTCCCGGGGCAGCGCTCCCGCCCCTCCAGTCGCCGTGCTACACGCACACAGCTCCGGCTCTACCCCTTTCTCTCCCTGGGCAGACACAGTGAACAATACACGGAGGGCTGGGCCGAGGTTGGAACAACATTTACAAACCCTGGCCCCAGCTCACACCCGTCCGCCCAGACCCCGGCATCCGCTCCCGCCGCTGGCCCTCTCCCTCCCTTCTCTCCTCCCCTTCTATCCCTCCTTTACCTTCTTCCCTCCTCTCCTCCCCTCCCCTCCCTCACTTCCGTTCTTCTCTCCTCCCCTTCCCTCCCTCCCTTCCGTTCTTCCCTCCTCTCCTCCCCTTCCCTCCCTCCCGTTTTTTCCTCCTCTCTTCCCCTCCCTCCTTCCTCTCTCTCTTTTCCATTCCCTCATTCCCATTCTCCCTCCCTTCTCTCCTTTCCTCCCACACACACATCACACACAGACAACCAACACACACACAACTAAGTTAGGATGTGGTAGAATCTCAAAGGGTAGGATGGGGCTGAAGTCCAAAAGTTAATGCCTGGACTGGTTTTACGCCAATAGTTATTGGTTTTCCAGGATCTAGTCAATTAATTTGTTTTTCATTTCAGTCACTAAAACAAGTGGTATTGTAACTATGTACTTTTCAGAGGCGATCTACACATTTTGTTTGTTACTTGTAGGCTTGCATGTATGCAATTTTACATTAAAATGTAGCTTAATCTGTTTGGTCCATTAAGTCGCAGGCACTTTTTAAGCGCACATTTTGATTACTTTCCATTCTACCATAGAGATATAAAGTCTATAATAGACTTTAATTATATTTCTATGATTCTACAGACCTTGGCTGGGAAACTGGGGTTCACCAAAATTGTTCCCAATTGGGCCCCGCACCTCCTAAGGCCGGCCCTGTTTACCAACGTCCAACAACCTTGCCCGAGGATGATCCTGAAGACTCGCTACAGAGACCATGTCACATACGAGGAGATCTATCGGGAAACTGCAACAAAGCCTCTCAGCCAGGACATAGAGGGACGCAGGATGAAATCTGCAGGACATGTACTCAGAATGTCACCAGAACGTGCACCTGAGATAGCAATGACACGGCAAGCTGACGGAAGAAGGAAAAGAGGCCGACCAAAACTCACATGGAGGCGAAAATTCCAGAAGGATTTGGAAGCCCGGGATGCTAACCTATCGAGGGTGGAAGACGTTGCACATAACCGAACAGAATGGCGAAAGCTTGCTGCCCAATGCACTCAACAGTGTGGGAGGAACTAAGTCTAAGTAAGTAAGTATCGAGGTACAGTGAAAAGCTTTTGTTGAGTGCTATCCAGTCAGTGGAAAGACAATACATGATTACGATCGAGCCATCTACATGATAATGGAGCAAAGGAAATAGGCAACGTCTCAGGTCGAAACCCTTCTTCAGTCTGAAGGAGGCCCAGGATAGAAAGGTCAGATTGGGACTGGGAGGGGGAGTTGAAGCGCTGAGCCACCAGGATATCGGGTTGGTTAAGATGGACTGAGCGGAGAGGTCAGGTGTGGGTGGGTGAGTGAGGCGCGGAGCTGTGGGGGGGGGGGGGGGGGGGGGGGGGGGGTCAGAGCGAGGGCCTGTTGGTGCCAGCGCGTCGCTCAGGTGTGGGGTGAGTGAGGTTTTCACAGCGAGCAGCTGAGAAAAAATAAACCTGGCTTGGAGAACTAAGGGGGACTATTGGGGACTAAATGGGATACTTTGTATCTTTGTCTGCAGCCTTAAAGGGCCTGTCCCACTTGCATGCGATTGCATGCGTTTGGCGTGACCAAACGGAAGCGGAGTTCACACAAAGTTCATGCTAAGTACACGCGTGATGTCATTTGCGTCATACTTACCAATCAGCTGGGCAGGAGGCGGGCCGACTTAATTTGGGCGTCGCACGGCGTTGGGCGGTGACGTCATCACGCAACGCCACGCGGTGACGTCATCATGCAATGCCACGCGGTGACGTCATCGCACAACGCCAAGCGCTAGGCGTACGTCGTCAAGACGCTGCGTACGACATCAAGACGCTGCGTACGACCGCAATGCACCTGCGTGCCGACAGGCCGTTGGCGAGCGAAGATTTTGGCCACTGCCAGAATTTTGGAGCCCGGTCTCAGGACCCATCCCCGCACAATTCCGCGCTTCTAAGTGGGGACCGGCCCCGCGCGGACATACGGTGCCCGTACGCCTCAAGCGATCACAAGGTTGTGTAATTTGCGAGCCAAGGTCGCGTAAGTGGGACAGGCCCTTTAGGTGGCGGCTCTTTGCATACCTATGTGTGCAAAACAAAGATTCCCACTGTGATAATAAAGTATTCGTCGATTCAGTCAGTAGGTCAGTCAGTACTTACACTTTACACCCAGTAGGCAGAAGCAAAGCAGTCAGATTCCTCAGTTGTATCAGAATTATGATGAAGCTTCCATGGTTGGGATCATACCTGTGGCAGCCAAGATATTATAAAATGGCAGATATTTCAGCAAAGAGAAATAGACGGCAGGCAAAACTAACACAGAGGTAATAACAAACCACACCATTCAGAATTCGAACCGGCCCGAAACATCACCTATCGAGAGTCTGAACCATCCTACCACAACTAGAGAGTGGTGCTGAACTACTATCTACCTCATTGGTGACACTCAGACTATCTGAGGTTGTACCTTGCTCTAAATGTTATTCCCTTATCATGTATCTGTACACTGTGGACGGCTCGTTTGTAATCATATATTGTCTTTCCGCTGACTGGATAGCGTGCAACAAAACTTTTCACTGTACCTCGGTACACGTGACAGTAAACTAAACTGTAAACTCAAGGCAAGACAGAGTGCTGGAGTAAATCAACAGGTCAGGCAGCATCTTTGGAGAACATGTATGGGTGACGTTTCGTGTCGGGACCCTTCAACAGACCAATTGCAGGGATGGGGTGGAAAGGGGTTCAGTCTGAAGAAGGGTCCTGACCCGAAACCTCCGTGCGTCTATTTAAATGCCTCTTTAACGCCACTGTTGTATTTTCCTTCACCACCATCCCTGACTGCGTCTACAAGGCACCCATCACTCTCTGTCCAGT
Source organism: Leucoraja erinaceus (assembly GCF_028641065.1). Lineage (NCBI taxonomy): Eukaryota > Metazoa > Chordata > Chondrichthyes > Rajiformes > Rajidae > Leucoraja > Leucoraja erinaceus. Next base: position 32,726 of record NW_026576544.1, read on the forward strand.
AAACTTTCCTTTGTACATCTCTCCTAAACTTTGTTCCTCTCACCTTTATGCCGTGCTTTCTGTCCTTTGACATTTTCTCCCGAGGGAAAAGGTTCTGCCCCTCCACCCTATCAATGCCGCTGGCAATCGATCGGGTCTCTCCTCAACCAGTGACGCTCAGTATTACAGCTGAGCAAAGGGGACCACAGAGGCGTGAGGGAGGAGCTGGCCAAAGTTGAGTGGAAAGGGACCCAAGCAGGGGTGACGGTGGAATCACAATGGCAGAAATATCTGGGAATAATCCGGAAGATGCAGGATCATCTCCAGAACCAAGGGCTATAGTTTAAGAATAAGGAGTAAGCCATTTAGAACGGAGACAAGGAAACATTTTCTCTCACAGAGAGTGGTGAGTCTGTGAAAATCTCTGCCTCAGAGGGCAGACGAGGCCAGTTCTCTGGATGCTTTCAAGAGAGAGCTAGATAGGGCTCTTAAAAATAGCGGAGTCAGGGGATATGGGGAGAAGGCAGGAACGGGGTGATTGGGGATGATCAGCTATGATCGCATTGAATGGCGGTGCTGGCTCGAAGGGCCGAATGGCCTACTCCTGCACCTATTGTCCATTGTCTAATGTAAAAGAGGATAGCAAGAGTTTCTTCACTTTTACAAAGAGTCAGAAAGAGGCAAGAGTGGACGTTGGGCCACTGGAGAATGATGGAGGAGAATTAATAATGGGGAATAAAGAAATGGCAGAGGAGTTAACTATCTATTTTGCATCAGTCTACACAGTGGACGACACCAGAAAGTGCCTGAATACAGTTCTCCAGAGAACTGCGCTGCTGAGTAATGGGCCTGTCCCACTTAGGCGATTTTTTAGGCAACTGCATGCGACTAGTTTGTCGCCACATGTTCGCCGGTGGTCACCGGGAGTCGTCTCCTCAGTCGCACAAAAAGCCGTAGCGTCTTTCTGGTCGCCGCTAAAATTTCAACATGTTGAGAACTTTTCGGCGACAGTCGGCTTGACGCCAATGAGCGTAGCTTGACTTCTCCTGATGTAGGCGCTGTCGTAGGTTGTCGCCAGATTGACGTAGGTTGCCGCCGGTTTTTTTGGCGACCCACTACGACTAATACAGTCGCCGGCAGTTGCCTAAAAAATCGCCAAGTGGGACAGGCCCATTACTCCAGTACATTGTGTCTTCTTCTGGGATAACATAGAACCTGTGTGAACGGGTAATCGCAGTTGGGCCGAAGGGCCTGTTTCCACGCTGTATCTCTAAATTAAACTAAACTAAATTGTGCGGCACGGTAGTGCAGCGGTAGTGTTGCTGCCTTACAATGCCAGAGACCTGACTACAGGTGCCGTTTGTACAGAGTTTGTACGTTCTCCCTGTGGGTTTTCTCTCACGCTCCAAAGGCATACAAGATTGTAGCTTGTGCAATTTGGTAAAATTGTAAATTGTCCCTGGTGTGTGTAGGAGTGTACGGGGATCGCTGGTCGGCGCGGACTCAGTTTGCCAAAGGGCCTAATTCTGTGCAGAATCTCAAAATTAAATAAGTAAACTAAATTCTTCTTATAGCTAATAATCTAGAATCTGTTTCAAAAAAGCACAATAAAGAAATAACGGCCACAAATACTGCTCTAATTTAATTTTAAAGTCTCTTACTTCAATCCAATCTGGATTTGAACTGCTTCCAATGGAGAAGTCTCATCATCATCATAAATAGCATCTTCTGTTTCACTTGGCCTATCGGTAGAATAGTCACAGTTAAGTGAATGAAGTGAACAAGACAACCGAGAGGCTTGGTAACGGTAAAATCGGCAGTCTCAGTCACTTCCGGCGGCATCATGGAGAATTAAGGCGCGGCATTGAGCTTCTCCCCCGTAAAAAAAATTGTAAAAGCCGTTTTAAGTCAGCACCGATTTAAAAAGAAAACTCACCGGAGTCGCCTGATGTTGTGTAAGGGTGATATCATCAGAAGGTGACGTGAAAATCGGGGAGATTAATGGTGAAATCGGGAGTTTAAATGAGTTTAAATGAGCAGAGATAATCGTTCAAGGGCGTCAGAGAAAAATACTATCAACCTTCAGCTCGAGAAAGTATTGGATACTCTGCAAACGACAGAAGAACGTTCAGAAGAAGAAGAATCTTACAGCTAAGGGTCTCTGCTTGAAATGGCAACAAAAGGAGACAAGAAGGAGAAGGAGGTAAAGCAGATGCTTTTAGATATGACTGCTACAATCAACATTACACTGGAGAAGATGCAAAGTATGGAGTCTCATATGGAGAGTAACAAGCAGAGTATGGAGGCTAGCATGGAGAAACTTTCTCAGAAAATTGATAATACTTGCAGTGAGTTAAAAGAACTGAAAAAGCAGTATAAAGAATTTGATAAGAGATCGTGGGGATAATGTGCGAATATTTTGCGATTACTCCCCCGAGGTAGTCCAGAAAATGAGATTGTTTACACCGGCAAGACACACTTTGAGGGATGTCCCAGGAGTAAGATATGGAATTTACTTTCCCGGAAAAATGAAGGTATCTTATAATGGCGTTGAACGCTCATTTGCAGATCCCGGAAAAGCTTTAAAGTATGCAGAGGACATCGTTAAGAAAACATCGGGGCAAGCTGCCGACATGGAAAGAAGATGGAACTTTTTACAGAGTTTTGAACTGATGAAAATGGCCGAGCTACCCAGACAATTATAAAGCTTATCTCGTTGGAATGTGTTATTCAGAGAGCTTGGTTATATTCAACCTTGGATGAAAAGCTCAAAGTTTAACCCCTTGGCACCTGGTACAGTAGTTAACCCTTTGGTACTGGCTTGTATGATGTATGGTAGTTATAGAATGGGACATTATGTAAGAATCCTGGGTGGATATATATGGAAAATTTAGATTAGATTAAGATTGGATAAATTGGAAGGACATATATACTTATATAATCGTGTATATGTTGTGTTCTATATTTGGTTTGGTTTTTTTTACTCCTTATGTCTCTCGACAATTTATTTTTTTTATTTTTTCTCTCGGCTGTCACTGGCACTGGTTTGATAAACTCATATAAGAAAAGACAAAATATGAAACGGTATGTAACTTTTTATGAGGATTCACCAAGGGGGAGGAGCTCAATGTATAACAACATCACAGAGGTCGATACATTTTTTGCCATCATTGATGGCTATTCGTCCTTAAGGTATCTTCCCTTATATAGCACCTTTTTTTTTTTAAAGCAAAATCAAGATTTTTATCTGTTTAATTTTTTTGAAAGTAATTGTATATCACATTCTTTCTTTCTTTTTCTAAGGCACTTTACAAGAAGGAGATGCAATATAAATCTAATAAACCGGGATGACCACCCAAGTCCTAAAATTCTGAGGTATTTGGTTGCACCATATGATTCAGGAATATTACCTTGATTTACAATGCAAGACGATAGACAAATAAAGAATGGAGGAATTACATTTTGTAGTTGGAATATAAGGGGTGCCAACGAACCAATTATGAGGGGTAAAATCTTTGCCCAACTAAAATCGTTAAAAAGCGACATAATGTTTTTGCAGGAGACACACATGAAACAACAAACACAAATAAGATTAAAGGCGAATTGGATAGGACAAACATACTACTCCTCATTTACTTCTAAATCTAGGGGTACAGCTATTCTTATTAGGAAAGGTATTCCTTTTAAATTAAAGAATACCATATCAGATAAAGAGGGAAGGTATATTATAGTCTCGGGTGAAATTTATGCAACCCCACTAACTTTGATAAATATTTATGCTCCGAATTTTGATAACCCCCAATTTTTTGAAAAAATTATTGACATAATATCAGAGTTTAATTACCAAAATGTGATAATAGGGGGGGGACTTTAACTGTGTTTTAGATTCATATCTAGATAAATCAGCAAAACAAAAGCAGAGTAATTTAAAATCTAAGACTAGCGAACTTCTAAATACATATATAAAAAAAACTAATATAATAGATGTATGGAGATCTGCTAATCCAGATCCGGAAGGGAATACTCGTTTTACTCTTCGGTACATAAAACTTATTCAAGAAGTGATTATTTTTTAGTGGATATGAAATTAATTCCATATACAAACAACCCAACATACCACATTAGTAGTATCTCAGATCACTCTCCGTTGACATTTTCAGTAAAATTTGAGGGAATGCCGGGTAAAAAACTTTTTTGGAGGTTTAATACACATATTTTAAATGACGTGCAAGGCTATCAACATTTAAAACAACAAATGAAACTTTTTTTCGATACAAATGATATACCAGGTACTTTGCCTTCTTTATTATGGGAAACTTTTAAGGCATTTATGAGAGGAATTATAATTTCATATCAAAGTTTTCAAAATAAAAAGAATAAGACAGAACAACTGTTGTTAGCACAAGAAATCAGATAGTTAGATTTGGATAATGCCAAAGATTCCACGACAGATAAACACAATAAGATAATATTACTGACATTTAAACTTAATCGAATTTTATCGGCAAGAGTAATAAGACTATTCCAAATTACAAAACAGGAACATTTTGAGTTTGGTGACAAACCACATAAGCTTTTAGCTCGCCAATTGAAAACACAAGAAAAGGAAAATACTATAACCAAAATTAAATCAGAGAAAGGTGAATTACTAATACTACCTAAAGATATTAATAATTGTGTTGCCCAATTTTACCAAAACTTATATACATCTAAAATTAAAATAGAAGATAGTAAAATAAAAAAAATTCTAGATAACTGTAATCTTCCAATACTGGACCCTTTGGAACAAGAGGAACTAGGAGCTCAAATTACAATCAAAGAAATAGGTGAAACAATAAAATCGTTGAAAAATGGTAAGACACCGGGACCAGATGGTTTTAATAATGAATTTTATAAAAAATTTCATGAGATAACGACCCCTTATTTATTTAATTTATATTCCCATCTTTTAAAGAAAACAAACTACCTGAAACACTAACAGAATCAACTATTACGCTTGTTCCAAAAAAAGATAAAGATTTAGAAGATCCAGGCTCGTACAGCTATATCACTTTTAAATACAGATCAGAAAATTATAGCAAAGATTTTAGCAAGAAGATTAAGCAAATATGTTAGTAAATTGATAAACCCTGATCAAACGGGGTTTATACCCAAAAGATACTCATTTAATAATCTGAGACGTCTGTTTAATATAATGTACTCGCATAAAGTAGAGGAAGAAGATATATCAATTATTTCTTTGGATGCAGAGAAAGCATTTGATCAGGTAGAGTGGCAATACTTATATAAAGTACTACAAAAATTTAATATAGGAGAGAATTTTATAACATGGGTAAAATTATTATATGATAAACCGATGGCAAGAATTTTAACTAATAACATGTTATCTCAAAAATTTCAACTATCAAGGGGTAATAGGCAGGGATGTGCACTATCACCCCTGCTATTTGCCCTTATGATAGAACCCCTGGCTGAAAGTATAAGAATTCATCCGAATATTCAGGGCTATAATACCAGGGACTCAAAGAATAAAATCTCATTATATGCAGACGATATACTTTTATACATTACAAAGTCACAAACAAGCATACCAAATTTATTAAACTTAATAGAGGAATTTGGGTCTTTTTCTGGATATAGAATAAACTGGAACAAAAGTGAAATCATGACATTAAAACCTCAAGAACCTACACACTTATTGAAGTTCCCCTTTAAAATCGCAACAGAAAAATTTAAATATTTGGGTATTCAGATTACTAGAAAATATAAAGCATTATTCAACGCTAATTTCATACCTTTATTAAATAAACTTAATACGCTGATTAAATTTTGGAAAACACTTCCCTTATCATTATTAGGTAGAATAAATGCAATAAAAATGATCTTCCTACCACAATTACTATACCTATTTCAGTCTATACTGGTATATATACCAAAATATATATTTTTTAAATTAGACTCTAATATTACTAATTATATTTGGGACTATAGATCACATAGAATCACAAAAAAACACATGTAAACCAAAAGAGGTTGGGGACTTTCACTTCTGAATTTTATGTATTATTACTGGGCAGTGCATATTAAGAATATGATTTATTGGTTGGATAGTTCTACACAACAGACAGAATGGATAAAAATGGAGAAGGAGGATTGTCATCCTTGTAATATAGGAACGATCCTCTTTTCTCCCTAAAAACTGAATAACACAATATATAAGAAGAACCCAATTATATATGGTACAATAAGAATTTGGAAACAAATAAAATTATCTTTAAAATTAAGAAATCTATCACTGTTAATGCCAATAGCGAATAACCCTTTATTTAAACCATCTCATTGATAAGACATATAACCAATGGGAAAGTTTCGGAATTAGAAGGATCCTGGATATGTACGAAATGGGAAACCTATTATCATTCCAACAATTACAATTAAATTTTAACTTGAAAAACAACCAATATTTTAAATATCTTCAGATTTGCGATTTCATGAAAAAATATATACAAGGATATCAAAAAATAACTCCTGAATTATTGGAAGAAGCAATGAATATTGAAGCTGACTCACAAAAATTAATATCATATTTATATAATAGTATTCTTAATATAGACCTACCATCGACAGAGGTACTTAGAGAAGAGTGGGAACGGGAATTAATGATAAAAATTACGAAGGTTAAATGGGAAAAATACTTGATATATATTCACAAATGTTCAATTAATGTAAGACATAATCTAATTCAATTTAAAATTGTAAATAGATTATATTATTCAAAAACAAGATTGAACAAATTTTATCCAAATATATCCGCCACTTGTGATAAATGTCTAGCCCAAAAGGCAACTATAACACACTCCTTAGTTTCCTGCATAAAACGTTATAGATTTTGGAATGATATTTTTGAAATATTTACAAAATTATTTAAGACAAGAATGGAATCTAATACTGAAATGATTATATTTGGCGTAATGGAAGATGGGAATAAATTGAACACATCTCAAAATCTATTCCTTAACTATGGTTTAATAATAGCAAAAAAATTAATACTTAAATTTTGGAAGGGTACATCAATACCAACGCTTAAAATGTGGATTGCAAGTATGTTGGACACCGCACATCTTGAGGAAATGCGATTCCTCTTGATGGATAAATCAGACCAATTCATAACGAGTTGGTCTCCATTCGTCGTTTTTTTGGAATCATATGGTGCAACACAATTGTAAAAAATAACTGTTTCAGGACTGGACGAGGGTTGGTCAAGATTATAAATAATGATCTCCTTTTTTATTTTATTTTCTTTTCTCTATTTTCTCTCTCAACTTTCTTCATTTACTCGTTTTCTTTCTTCACACACTATATATTTCACATCTTTCTATCCTTTACTATCTAACTTCTTTTTCTTATTCTAATCTTTTTTCAATGTAACAAAAAAAAAAAAGAAGTTGTGCATAAAATGTATTATGAAAATATATATTAGGCACTTTGGTGCCATATGACTGTACTTACTTCTAATAAAATAAAATAAACAAAAAAAAAATCGGCAGTCACTGGAAACGAGTATGACTGCCCTCTCATGGAGGACGCCTGTGCGTGACTTTGTCTAACGTGGGGAGACTGGTGCACAGACCGCCACCCCACGGTCCTTGACAGATCTGGGTCAGGATCCAGTGGCATGGAGCCCAAGACGACCGGAGACCCTTTTTTGCCGCAGCCTTCATCCGCCTTCCCAGCCGTTGTGACGCTCCACTAAGGTCAGCCATCGTCCTCCGCCTGTTCCACCGTTGAGGTCTTGGTTGGATTGCTCTTTGTCAGAGACCTCCCCCTCGACCTTACCGCCATGGGTGGCCCTACCAGGAGCGTAGCTCCAGACGGCATCGCTCTCAGGATCTCAGTTCCAGACAAGCTTCTCCACCACGACAAGGTGACAATCCATGGAGAAAATGACTATAAATGACATGATACATTTACCCAGAGAGTGTATATTGCGTGGGATAGAACTAGTCGTGTGTGGCTGATTGCTGGTTGGCGCTGACTTGGTGGGCCAAAGGGTCTGATTCCACATTATATCGCTAAAGACCACAGCAAACATTTATAGATGTGAGGAGGGCACTGACACGGGTGAACACAAGAAAAGCTGCAGGCCCCGATGGCATCTCGGGGCGAGTACTCAAGTCCTGTGCTACGCAGCTAGCTCCAGTGCTCACTACATTATTCAACCTCTCCCTGGACAAGTCCGTGGTCCCTGCCTGCTTCAAAAAATCCATCATTGTACCGGTACCAAAAAATGCCTCCCCAGCCTGCCTGAATGACTACCGTCCGGTGGCCCTTACCTCGGTAGTCATGAAATGCTTTGAGAGGCTGGTGAAGAATCACATCTGCGCCTTCCTCCCTCGGAACATGGACCCGTTGCAGTTTGCATACCGTCCGAACAGGTCCACGGACGATGCGGTCTCCCAGGTCTTGCACACCGCTCTCTCCCATCTGGACAGCCAGAAGGGGGGCTACGTGAGGATGCTGTTCATAGACTACAGTTCAGCCTTCAACACGATAGTCCCCACCAGACTGGCCGGGAAGCTAATGGAATTGGGGCTCAACACCTCCCTGTGTGCCTGGGTCCTGGACTTTCTCACCGCCAGGCCCCAGGTAGTCAAGATGGGAGGGAATACATCGAAGTCCCTCACCCTGAGCACAGGATCGCCCCAGGGTTGCGTCCTCAGCCCCCTATTGTACTCCCTGTACACACATGACTGTGTGGCTAGGTTCAGCTCCAATTCAATAATTAAGTTTGCTGATGACACTGTGGTGGTGGGCCTGATCTCAGACAATGATGAGAGGGCCTACCGGGAGGAGGTGGCTGATCTAGCACTCTGGTGCCAGGAGAACAGCCTCCTCTTGAACATCAAAAAAACGAAGGAGCTGATCATGGACTTTAGGAGGGCACATCATCCGAGGACGTACACTCCATTGAGTATAAATGGGGATCCTGTGGATAGGGTGAACTGTTTTAAATATCTGGGAGTCCACATCTCTGAGGATATGACATGGTCATCACACGCCTCAGCACTGGTGAGTAAGGCAAGGCAGCGCCTTTACCACCTCAGGCAATTGAGGAAATTCAGCGTGTCTCCGAGGATCCTCCAGTGCTTCTACGCAGCGGCGGTGGAAAGCATCTTGTCCGGGAACATTACCATCTGGTTCGGGAATTGCTCTGCCAAGGACAAGAAGGCTCTGCAGAGAGTAGTGCGTTCGGCCGAACGCACTATGGGAACTTCACTCACCCCCCTGCAGGAACTATACAACAGGAGGTGCAACTCCAGAGCAAACAAAATCATGAGAGACCTCTTCCACCCCTGCAACGGACTGTTCCAGCCACTACGGTCAGGCAAACGCCTCCGTTGCCATGCCGTGAGAACGGAGAGGTTGAGAAGGAGTTTCTTCCCAGAGGCAATTCGGACTGTAAACGCCTTTCTCACCAGGGACTAACTGTACAGAACGTTTTTCCTTCTATTATTTATTCTGTAAAATAATATGTGTGTTATGATTGTGTTTATAATTTGTTTGGTTGTTTTGTTGTTCCGCGAGCATTGCCACTTTCATTTCACTGCACATCTCGTATGTGTATGTGACAAATAAACTTGACTTGAGATTCTTGATTAGTACGGGTGCCAGGGCTTAAGTTGGAGATCGGGGTTAGGAGGGAGAGATAGATCAGTCATGATAGAACGGTGGAGTAGACGTGATGGGCCGAATGGCCTAACTGTTCCTATGCCTTGTGAACTTAATACACAAAATACCAGAAATACCCATCACGTCCGTTAGTTCTGATGCTAGCCCATGGATAAGATGGGCTGAAAGGCCTGTCTCCGGGCTGCCTATCGCTATAGGGGTCATTTGGTCTTTGCTGTGCAATCCCCGTTAATACTGTCTCCCTACTCGTTCCTTAAAATTCTTCCCCCTCAAGAGTATTCTGCCAATACGGGATTACCAGAGATCATCTCACGTTACTAACGACTTCATCACCCTTAAGTCTCCTATGGCAGTAGTTTTCTAAAGCTGGTAGCAGCCAGGGAACTGATTCTGTGGGCAGAGTTTTCAGGCCTAGGCCCAAGCTGGCCTTCAGGGGAAATATACTGTCCATGGACCTCGGCAGTTCTACCCTCCAAATCAAGGGTGGGAATGAGACCTATATCAGGGGCCTTTGGGTTTACCTAAAGACCACCGGTATCTAGGCAGGTACGTGAGTCTGGATTCCGTAAAATAGGTTGTGTAGTCTAGTTATAGTGTATTCTTCTTAAGTATGGCTATCAGGGTGGGCATTTATTTAGTTGCCACTAGGTCACGTCGTCACTATTATACCAAGAGAGGATTATTATCACTTACACCAACAAATTGTGTAGTAGAATTGGACTTGCCATGGCGGTCTGAATCACTGGTTGGAAAGCCTTGTTGAGCTTTAATTATCAGTCACCTGTGCGAGCTATACATGGTGGCGTTATGGTAATTCTGCTCATTAAGGGACTGTGGAAGATCTTCCCCAAATTGCCGATATCAATTAAGTGATCAAATCTCTCGTTAACTGGGATGGGCGTCTTCATTCAGGTAATCGTCTTTGTCCATGACACATAACTGGCAGGTTTGTGTTCAGCAATTCTCCCACCATGTCTGACATACGGGGGCCAGAGGCCAGAGGCGCTCCAGTCCTTCTCTGTAGACTGCGTCAGCATCGGAAAGGAGCAGGATTCGGAGTCACTAGCACGTGCAGCCTGTTTGGGGAATGAGGATACCAACAGAGTATCGATTTGCACAGCTGGTCCTGGCGGCTGCTGAAGGAAGCAACCAGACAAACCCAACTCAGAGTGAGTGCCAAGGCTTGGGCATCTATGTCAGGCGAGATTGGGATTCGTCGCAGTCAAAGAACGCTCCATCTAAAGGCATGTCAGGCAGCAGCTACTGGTTCAGGGTTGCAAGTTCCTCCCACTCGAAGGACGGAGTGGTAGAGAGAGTGCTACAGGAGTACGCACGTGTGCCCGAAGCAACGCCTGGTTCAGGGTTGCCATTCCTCCCACTGGGTTGAGCGCAGTGATGGAGATGGTGCAAAAATACATGCACACATGCCTGAGGCACATCTGGTTCACCGCATAAGTCCTCCAAATCGGATGTATAGAGGATGAAGATGGAGCCATATATATTATAAGACCATTGTAGATGGAGTTGCAAAAGATGGTGCATAGAGAGGCATGCACAGCCAAGTTGAGGAGGCGGATAGTGACAACGGATTCAGGTGAAATTACTACCACTCTAAAAGAGTGCCTAAGGTTAGTATGGATTGACTCCAAACAGGAACGGAATATGACTGTGCCGGGGTCCAATGCTTAATGCATAATGCACGATGGTAGCATGAGAGAAAGTGGTGCTTTGCCTCTACAATTGCTGCTTCGATGGTGACGGACTAGCCACTAGAAGAGAAGTTGGCCAGCAGCATCAGCGATCTAATGGGAATGACAACATGGACAGAGTCTGCGAATGAAATTTCGCTAGGACTCCAGTAAGGTAAGGGACCTGGAGTTAGAGATACTGGTAAGTAGGTCTCGTTATTTACCTCCATGAAAGTCACTATGGTGGACAAACATTATTCAGCATTGCTCCACATAATTTCGTCAGCTAATCTTCAGTTATACTACAAACAGATGCGAGGGCTTAAGATGAGAAATTACTAATACCATCTCTACTCACGGAGCATCCTTACCAACTGCATCACAGTATGGTATGGCAACTGCTCTGTCGAGAGCATCCTTACCAACTGCATCACAGTATGGTATGGCAACTGCTCTGTCTCCGACCGGAAGGCATTGCAGAGGGTGGTGAAAATTGCCCAACGCATCACCGGTTCCTCGCTCCCCTCCATTGAGTCTGTCCAAAGCAAGCGCTGTCTGCGGAGGGCGCTCAGCATCGCCAAGGACTGCTCTCACCCCAACCATGGACTGTTTACCCTCCTACCATCCAGGAGGCGCTACAGGTCTCTCCGTTGCCGAACCAGCAGGTCGAGGAACAGCTTCTTTCCGGCGGCTGTCACTCTACTCAACAACGTACCTCGGTGACTGCCAATCACCACCCCCCCCCACGGACACTTATTATTATTTATTCAAATCGTTTGCTATGTCGCTCTTCCAGGGAGATGCTAAATGCATTTCGTTGTCTCTGTACTGTACACTGACAATGACAATTAAAATTGAATCTGAATCTCAATCTGAATCTGAGGTGATGGCATTTGCATGATTTACCTGTTCTTCAGTTCTATGGTATCAGCTACCTTTAAACATTAGGTGCATGCTATGGGTTAAGGGTTGTGCGAATAGGCATAATCAGCATGTTCTAGTCCAAGTTCGTACGCTTTGGTGGTGTCATAGGTTAATCACTTGGGTGCAATTAAGTCTAAGTAGCCAGGGATGGTTTACCTAACCTCTTTTGGCATGAGAGTAGCATCATGTTAAATCCATGTCAAAACAGAATGGACGATGGATCACTGGTATTTTAATGACGATGACTTATGGAACACTAAGATCGAGATGTTCCATCCAGGCTCAATCACCAGTAGAAATATATTTTATATATATAGGTAGCATGGCAATGGCAATAGATGCACTCTCGCTACTCTGGGGAGGTTTGTCTTCCTCCATTTTGCCTTGATGGTCGGGTCTTGCAAATATTCAGTGAATCCGCTTCAGGCATTTTGTAGTGACGGTCCTATGCAGCCATGGTTCCCGCTGATGTTGGGAACCTTATATGATTTATTCTAACATAGTTTTGCTGGTTCAGCCCGTGACTTGGGAAACCATCCTATACATGATAATTAATTTGTTGACATATATACGGCACGGATAACTGGGTCTGACATAATTAGTTATAGTACTATTTTCTGTGCCAAATGTGCCTGCTCATCATATTTCTGCTAGAAGCGGGACCCACTCTGTTGGGTCTCACCCTCTGATATCCAGTTTCATGAAGGGTATCTTCAACTCTAACCTCACAGGCTCAGACACGTAGAGATATGGGATGTTAACATTGTGCTGATGCCGCTTCGCCGGGGGGCTCCGGCTTCATCCCGGTCCTTGGTCAAACTCACTTAAAAGTGGTTATGCTCATAGCACTGGTACAGCGCAATGGGTCAAGTCATTGCATAGCGTGACTGGTCAGCATGGTTACAGCTGCAGGCAAATATGGCTTAGTCAAGCAGAGTAGACCAGGGACATCAGGTCTAACTACAGTTTGGGCATACCTTATGGACCTTCGGCTATGTGTGGTCATCTACTACTATACGTTAGGTCACTTAGAGCCTTAGGGGCACAGATCTAGCTATGCTTGTCAGTTACATAAACCTCATAGAAGGTATCAGTATAGACCATCTCCAGGTTAAACGGGTTCTGGCTTATGCAGGAGTGACTGACTTTAGAATCTCACTTCACCACGGCTGTAACAGTTCAGCGGTTGGGGTATGGACGTTCTACGGTACCACATCCTAGTGTCTCCAGGGTGGCCAAATGAACGATCTTTCAATACATTGTACTAACCCATTGCCAGACCGGTGGTATTTGCCAACTCATTTAGTTCTGTCTATAGTTCCTCCTGGATGACGGGGTTTACTATTGTGATTATTGGTTCGTAGAAGAGCATCAGCATGTCTACATCTATGACATGTCTGAATGCATGATTATGTTCACTCATCCTTGGTCAATTTATGTAGTGTGTGACGCATGGACTCGTTCCACGGCATGAAGTCACAGAGCTTTAAAATCTTCACGTAGTCACTCACGTGACTCCGAAGTAAAATAGTAAGATTAAACGAGAACTTACCAGTTTGAAGTTTGATCTTTATTTTATGAGGAGTTACGATGAGGGATTACGTGCCCTCCGCTCCCAACCCTTCCTCATAAAACTCAGCTGGTAGTTCTAGTTTCTCGAATCTCACTATTCTCAGGTCTGTGACTTCACACCGCTGAAGATTGACGTGCATGCGTGCTGGACCGGCCTTCTTCACGTAATCCCTCATCGTGTGACTGCGTGGGTTTTCTCCAGGTGCTCCTGTTTCCTCCCACACTTCAAAGACGTACAGGTTTGTAGGTTAATTGGTAAAAATTAATTAATCAGTAAAAATTGTAAGTTGCCCCAAGTGTGTGCAGGGTAGAACTAGATTACTGGTGGGCATGGACTTGATGGGCTGAAGAGCCTGTCCCCGCAATGTATCTCTAATATCTGAAGAAAAATTCACATGCGGTTAAAGTGCACATTGTCAGATTTTAATGAAGGCCATTTTTATCCATTTTGGTTTCACCATGTAGAAATTACAGCAGTGTTTATACATAGTCCCCCCCATTTGTCAATGGCTTCTTTGACTTTCATTGGCACAACTTTGGTCCTCGTGTTGATAAACAGCAATAAAAGTTTCCAAAGGTGATGGAAAGACTGGAGGAAAGACTAGGTGCTGAGAGCTCTCTTATACCTGCATTAAGGAGGCAATTAAACACACCTGAGCAATTACAAATCCCTGTGAAGCCATGTGGCCCAAACCATATGGTGCCCTGAAATGGGGGGACTATGTATAAACACAGCTGTAATGTCTACTTGGTGAAACCAAAATGTATTAAAAAATGGCCTTTAATAAAATCTGACAATGTGCACTGTAACCACATGTGATTTTTTTCTATTACAAATCTCAAATTGTGGAGTACAGAGGCAAATAAATAAATGATGGGTCTTTGTCCCAAACATTATGGAGCTTTCAAGAGAGAGCTAGATAGGGCTCTTAAAAATAGCGGAGTCAGGGGATATGGGGGGGAGGCAGGAACGGGGTACTGATTGTGGATGATCAGCCATGATCACATTGAATGGCGGTGCTGGCTGGAAGGGCCGAATGGCCTACTCCTGCACCTATTGTCTATTTTCCTTGATCGGACTTTACTGGCTGTACCTTGCACTAAACATTATTCCCTTTATCCTGTATCTGTACACTGTGGACGGCTCGATTGTAATCAAGTATTGCCTTTCCACTGACTGGTTAGCACGCAACAAAAGCTTTTCACTGTACCTCGGTACACGTGACAATAAACGCAAACTGAACTGAACTGGGCAAAGTGTACGTACCTTTTGATCGAGGCCTCGTAAACGCCACTGTCTCCAGCAACGGACTCATCAGAGACGGCAGCTGAAACACAGGGCACTTTCTCTTCAAGTAATTCTCCCCCCGCACTCCGCACCAAGTCAATACCTGCACAAAGAGAACACAATTCTCATTTAGTTTTTGTGTAGGAAGTAACTGCAGATGCTGGTTTACACCAAAGATAGGCACAAAAGTGCTGGAGTAACTCAGCGGGACAGGCAGCATCTTTGGAGAGAAGGAATGGGTGACGTTTCGGGTCGAGACCCTTCTTCAGACTGAGAGTCAGGGGAGCGGGAGACTCAGACTGGAGAAGGGCCTCGACCCCGTAACGTCACCCATTGCTTCTCTCCAGAGATGCTGCCTGTCCCGCTGAGTTACTCCAGCATTGTGTGTCTGTACAGTTTAGTTTCAGTTTAGTTTGGAGATACAGCACAGAAACAGGCCCTTCGGCACACCGAGTCCGCACCGACCAGCGATCCCCACATACATGCACGATCCTACACACACTAGGGACATAGACAATAGTAGTAGGAGTAGGCCATTCGGCCCTTCGAGCCAGCACCGCCATTCAACGTGATCATGGCTGATCATCCCCAATCAGTATAATTTAAAATTATACCAAACTGATTAGCCGACAAACCTGCACATCTTTGGAGTGCGGGAGAAAACCCAGGCAGAACGTGCAAACTCCGTACAGACAGCACCCGTAGTAAGGATGGAACCCGGGTCTCTGGCGCAAGTGAGGAAGCGACTCTACCGCTGCGCCACCGTGCCGCCCTTATCCAAATGGTTCCGCTCACTAAACAATCCCACACGTTTTTTCCCAGTCAACCCCCTCCCATCAGGTTCTCCAAGATGGATTTAGGTTTTGTTATTGTCATGTGTACAGAGGTACAGCGAAAAGCTTTGTTCAGCATTATATCCAGTCACTTCAAGTTACACTATACATACATGCAATCAAGGCAAACTGCAGTACAATAGGCAGAGCAAAGAGAAAGAGATCAGACCACAGAACATTGTGTTACGACATTGTCGTGTTACAGGGAGGTGGGAGATCGCAACCTTCATGTGGTCCGCCCTGTTTCGACGAATGCAATCAACCCGACGTGCACATACTAATAGATCAAATAGAACAAGTTGACCCGCAACTTGAAGGGCCTGTCCCACTGTACGAGGTAATTCACAAGTTCTCCCGAGTTTTCCCCTGATTCGCACTCGGAGAATGTCCGTAGCGGGTCCGTAGGAATTCTTGGATGTCTTGTAGCGGCTCGTACGAGTAAAAGTAACAATTTCTTTCATCTCGAGTATTTTTTTACTCGTGGACATTTTTCGCAGAGTTGAAAAAACGTCGCGAGTTTACCGGATTTCCCAAGTACCTACCGTTACTAGTACGAGCCGCTACGAGACATCCACGAACTCCTAAGGAACCGCTACGGACATTCTCCGAGTTTGAATCAGGGGAAAACTCGGGAGAACTCTTGAATTACCTCGTTAAGTGGGACAGGCCCTTTAGGCTGTGCACGCCATACGCAAGAAGACGAAGAGGAAAAAGTGCGATACTCACAATGAGGTTGGTTGGAAGATGAGAGCTTATGGCCTTTCAGAAGCCTAATAACAGAGGGGTAAGCAGCTGTTCCTGAGTCTGGTGGTGCACGCTTTCAAGCTTCTGTACCTTCTGCCCCGTAGAAGCGGGGAGCGGAAGAGTCATTCAGAGTGGTCAATTAATCTATTCATCTGCACGTCGTTGCCAAATGGGAAGGAAACTTTAAAATCAGTTTTAAAAAATGACTAATTTAACTTGGCATTATGTTCGGAATAGACGATAGACAATAGGTGCAGGAGTAGGCCATTCGGCCCTTCAAGCCAGCACCGCCATTCACTGTGATCATGGTTGCCATTGTGGGCAGAAGGACCTATTCCTGTGCTTTAGACTTCATACTTTAGAGAGATACAGCACAGGAAAAGGCCCACCGAGTCCGCGCCGACCAGCGATCACAGTGTACATCAACACAATCCTACACACACTAGGGACAGTTTACAATTTTACTGAGGCCACCGCAGCACCTCACAGCGCCAGAGACCCGGGTTCGATCCCGACCACGGGTGCTGTCTTTACGGAGTTTGTACGTTCTCCACGTGACCTGCGTGGGAATTTCTCCCACACTCCAAAGACGTACAGGTTTGCAGATTAATTGGCTTAGGGTATAAGTGTAAATTTGTCCCTAGTGTGTGTAGGATAGTGTTAATTTGCGGAGATTGCAGGTCAGTGCGGACTCGGTGGGCTGAAGGGCCTGTTTCCGCATTGCATCTCGGGGGTGGGGGGGGAAGGGTTACGTTCTGAGTATCCAGACCAAACCAGTGACCTGTGACCTGTGAATCCACCATCAGCAGCTTTGGAACTCGGAGTCAGATATAGAAACATAGAAACATAGAAATTAGGTGCAGGAGTAGGCCATTCGGCCCTTCGAGCCTGCACCGCCATTCAATGTGATCATGGCTATTGAAAGGTATTTAGAATAACCGGCTAATGTCAGACACAATTATAACCGTGAAATCACTGGATTGTTGGAACAAGCCCTGGATCACCGATTACCAAGGTCATGAGCTAGCAGATAGTCTGAAGAAGGGTCTCGACCCGAAACATCACCTTTTCCTTTGCTCCATAAATGCTGCCTCACCCACTGAGTTTCTCCAGCATTTTTGTTTACCAGAGCCATGAGAATCATATTATACTGGTCGGCCATCCGAATTTGGAATCTAGCACATAGGTTAAGGTCATATGTGCTAGGAGCAGAATTAGGCCATTCGGCCCATCAAGTTTATTCTGCCATTCAATCATGGCTGATCTATCTCTCTCTCCTAACCCCATTCTCCTGCCTTCACTCCATAACCCTCGACACCCGTGCTGATCCTATCTATCTCTGCCTTCAAAATATCCATAGACTTGGCCTCCACAGCCGTCTGTGGCAATGAATTTGGTTAAGTGAACAAGCGGTGCCGGTTCCAGGCGAGTCCCAGGCTGTTGTGGGCCTCCAGCCATCTTCTTCCTTGGACACCACCTCCCTCTCCTCACCTCTCCACCTCTCCTCCCCAGGGATGCATCCCGCAGCCACCTCAAGGGCAAATTTCAGAGATTCAGCGCTGAACCAGGCCCTCCGGCTCGGGTTGCCAACTTCACACTCCCAAATAAGGGACAAATTCCTGACGGCAATTCGTTGACCGACTCGGTCGTGGCTGGGTGAATGAGGAGTTGGCCCCGGGTGCCGGACTGCACACAAAGCCCAGCCGGCGGGCCAGCTGAGGAGTTTTGGCCTGGGCCTGCCATCGTCCTGTAATTTAGCCCAATATACGGGATGTCCCGGCTAATACAGGACAGTTGGCAACCCTGCCTTCAGCTCACCGTGTCCGCACCAACCAGTGATCACCCCTGTACACTAACACTATCCTACGCACACTAGGCCCAATTTATAGAAGACTGTTAACCTACAAACCTGCACCTCTTTGGAATGCGGAAGGAAACCAAAGCACCCGGAGAAAACCCACGCAGGAGAACGTGCAAACTCCGTCCAGACAGCACCCGCAGTCAGGATCGAACCTGGATGTCGGGCGCTGTAAGGTAGAAGGGCCTGTCTCCACGCTGTATGACTTTTTATTTTACGCTGGTTAATTCCCGGGATGGCGGGACTGTCATATGCTGAGAGAATGAAGCAGCTGGGCTTGTACACTCTGCAGTTTAGAAGGATGAGAGGGCATCTCATTGAAACATATAAGATTATTAAGGGCTTGGACACACTAGAGGCGGGAAATATGTTCCCGATTTTGGGGGAGTCCAGAATCAGGGGCCACAGTTTAAGAATAATGGGTAAGCCATTTAGAACGGAGTCGAGGAAACAGAGAGTGGTGAGTCTGTGGAATTCTCTGCCTCAGGCGGCAGTGGAGGTCGGTTCTCTGGACACTTTCAAGAGAGAGCTAGATAGGGCTCTTGAAGATAGCGGAGTCAGGGGATATGGGGAGAAGGCAGGAACGGGGTACTGATTGGGGTTGATCAGCCATGATCACATTGAATGGCGGTGCTGGCTCGAAGGGCCTACTCCTGCACCTATTGTCTATTGCTGTATGACTTTGAATTTTATATACTGAACTTCTTTTTGTTGTTTACACAGTATCGTGTTTGCAGAGTACCGTGTTAGCATTGTCAGTCGAGCTGCTGCAAGTAAAAATCACATTGTTTTTGTATCTGTTTGACCTGTGACAACATAACGCTCTGGACTTGACTCCTGATGCGTTCTCTGCAACGTTGCTCCTCTCTGTCCACAAGTGATTGGACTATTGCACTTTACAAAGATTCTCAAACACTTCAAATCAACCATGTTGGTAAATCTGTCGTTGGATCACCTAATTATTCTGTGATGGAAATTGAAATTATATAGCAAAAACAATAATCTATAAAATACAAGCCAATGCGGGCATAAATAGCTGAAAGACTAATCGTAAAATGAATGGAAAGAATGATAACTATTTGCATTTATATTGCTTTTTCGCAAACTGCGGGCCACAAGGTACTTGTGTGAATATTGCCAGTGCATTCAAGTACATGAAGATACCTCAGGACGAACATGAGTTCTTTAATGACCACCTGAAGAGGTAGATAGGCATCACAAGAACTACTTCACTGCAGACACAACAACCTTCAGCGACACACAAAGTGAATGAATGAATGAATAAGTTTGTTGGCCAAGTATGTACAAGTACAAGGGATTTGCCTTGGTGCAGTGTGATGTGAGTTGCCATACAGCCATACGAATAAAAAGAACGCAACACACGATAGAGTTGAACATGAACATCCCCCACACAGCAGAATCAACGTTTCCCACTGTGAGGGAAGGCAATAAAGTTCAGGCATCTTTCTCTTTGGTCGCCCGTGGTCGGGGCCTTTGAACCCTCCGCAGTCGCCGCTACAGCAGCCCGATGTACAGGCCCTCTCGCCGGGATGATCGGCACTCCGGCGTCGGAACGGAAGAACACACTCAGCGGCTTGGAGTTTCCGAATCCGCCACTTCCTACCAGAGACCGCGGCTCCCGTAGTCCACAGGCTGAGCTGGACGGAGCCAGGCCCAGCTGGACTGAGCTACAACACTGGCGGTCCCAGGCAAGGGATCCCTAGCCTCCGCGATCTTAAAGTTGGCGCCGCCCGCGGCTACAAGCTCCGCAAACCACACTCACGGTGTTTAAGTCAGCAGGCTGGATCTCCAACACCGCTCCGCGATGATAATTCAGCGCTGCGCTCACCGCTGAAGCGCTGGCCGGTCTTCGGTAGGAAAGGCCGCGCCAATCCAGTTGGTAGGCCGCGGTGGGGGGGGGGGGGTTGGGGGGGGGGGGATGATGAAGATGCGACTCAGAGAAAAGACACTATCTCCGTCCAGGTAAGTGACTGGGAAATGGTTTCCCCCTATTCCCCCACCTCACACACCACCCCCCACATAAAAAAGACTAAGAAACAAAACTACAGTATACAATTAAGAATAAAACATAAAACATTAAACATTAATAATAAAACATTATAGCTTAAACATGAGAATGCAATAAAATACCAGATCAAAGGGAGGCTACAGATTTTTGGTTATTGAGTAGAGCAACTACTCGTGGAAAAAAACTGCTTATATGTCTGGCTGTGGCAGCTTTGACAGTCCGGAGTCGCCTTCCAGAAGGAAGTGATTCAAAGATTAGAGGGGTCAGAGATGATCTTGCCCGCTCGCTTCCTGGCCCTTGCAGTGCACAGTTCATCAATGGAAGGAAGATTGCAGCCAATAACCTTCTCAGCTGATCGGACGATTCGCTGCAGCCTCAGGATGTCGTGCTTGGTGGCTGAGCCAAACCAGACCATGATGGAGAAGGTGAGGACAGACTCTACGATGGCCGTGTAGAATTGGACCATCATTGCCTGTGGCAGATTGTGCTTCCTCAGCTGCCGTAGGGAGTACATCCTCCGTTGGGCCTTTTTGACTGTGGAGTCGATGGTGGCCCCCCACTTAACGTCCTTGGAGATTATGGTTCCCAGGAACTTAAAAGACTTTCTGTCTGTCAGGAAGCTGGTGATCCACCAACAGAGGGGTTCAGGCACAGTCAACTCGGAAAGTTTGGAGTATAGTAGCTCTGGCACAACAGTGTTGAATGCAGAGCTAAAATCAACAAACAGGATCCTCGCATAGGTCCCCTGGTGGTCTAGGTGCTGGAGGATGAAGTGCAGGCCCAGGTTGACTGCGTCATCCACAGATCTATTGGCCCGATATGCAAACTGCAGAGGGGTTCGTGATATTTTTCAGCTTGGCCAGCACGAGTCTTTCAAGGGTCTGGAGGAACTCATGAAGCTGGAAAGAGACGCAGGGAAGATTTATGCGGATATTGCCAGGACCTGAGGGCCTGAACTGTAGGAAGAGGTTGAGGCAGGTTGGGACTCTATTCCTTGGAGCGCAGGAGGATGAGGGGAGATCTTATGGAGGTGTAGGAAATTATGAGGGCAATAGATCGGGTAGATGCGCAGTCTTTTACCCAGAGTAGGGCAATCGGGAACCAGAGGCCATAGGTTTAAGGTAAGGGGGAAAAGATTTAATAGGAATCTAAGAGGCAGCTTTTTCCATACATAGGGTGGTGGGTGCATGGGACAAGCTGCCAGAGGAGGTCGTTGAGGCAGGTACTATCATAACTTTTAAAATACACTTGGACAGGTACATGGTTGGGAAAGGTTCAGAGGGACATGGGCCAAACATAGGCAGGTGGGACTGGTGTAGATGGGGCATCTTGGTGGGCATGGGAAAGTTAGGCTGAAGGGCCTGTTTCCGTGCTCTGTGGTTCCATGGATCAGTGGGGGATAGTAGGGTGGAACAACTAATCATCACTGACCCAACTATGAAACGGCCTCCACTTAACTGGGGCGGCACAGTGGCGCAGCGGTAGAGTTGCTGCCTCACAGCGCCAGAGACCCGGGTTCCATCCTAACCTCAGGTGCTACCTGTACGGAGTTTGTACGCTCTTAGCCACAGAAGGATGTGGAGGCCAAGTCAGTGGATATTTTTAAGGCAGAGGTAGATAGATTCTTGATTAGTGCGGGTGTCAGGGGTTATGGGGTGAAGGCAGGAGAATGGGGTTAGGAGAGAGAGATAGATCGGCCATGACTGAACAGCGTAGTAGACTTGATGGGCCGAATGGCCTAATTCTGCTCCTATCTCTTATGATCTTATAGATTTCCACCCTCATCCCGAAGGCGTGCAGGTTTGTAAGTCGATTGGCCCTCTGTAAATTTTCCCTAGTGTATAGGGAGTAGGATTTAAAAAATTGGATTAATATAGAATATGAACGGGTGAGCGGTGACCAGCAGGGACGATGGGCCAAAGGGCCTGTTTCCATGCCGTATCACTAAACTAAACTTTGTGTGTTGCTGAAGACTCCAGCATCTGCAGGTCCTCGTGTTTGCAGTGAACTAGCTCTTGTGATGCCTATCTGCCTCTGCAAGGGCCTGTCCCACTTTCATGAATGAATTCAAAATCTTTGCCGAGTTTAGATAAGATAAGATAAGATACATTAATTGTCATTTGGACCCCTTGAGGTCCAAACGAGATGCCGTTTCTGCAGCCATACATACAAACACATAGACCCAAGACACAACATAATTTAACATAAACATAAACATCCATCACATCGCTGTGATGGAAGGCCAAATAAACTTATCTCTCCACTGCACTCTCCCCCCCCCCGATGTCAGAGTCAAAGTCAAAGCCCCCGGCTGGCGATGGCAATTGTCCCGCGGCCATTAAAGCCACGCCGGGTGGTGCGAGGTCGCACACCGGGTCTTGGTGTTGGAGCCCCCGGTGTGCGCTCGCAGAGTCCCGCGGCCATTCCAAGCCGCGCGGGGCAGTGATGTAGACCCCGCTCCAGGAGCTCTTCGACCCCGCAACTCGGGCGGGGGAAGTCGCCGTTGCGAGAGCCCTGAAAAGCGGTCTCCCTCCAGGGAGCCGCGGGCTCCCGGTGCCGCCGTCCACAGACCTGTCGTTGGAGCCTCCGACTCTCCGGTCGGGCCGCAGCAGCAGCAGCAGAAGCGCTCCTCCACCGCTCCACCCGTTCCGGACTCGGCCAGCCCCGCGACGGCGACGGTGAGTTGTAGCACCAGAGTCCCCGGCTTCTTCCTGTTGGAGGCCGCTCCTCGTTGCGGCCCCAACGACAACGGAAACCTGATGAGAAAAGGTCGGGTCTCCAGTGCAGGGAGAGATTTTAAGTTACTTAAAGAAAAAAAATCAAGATTGTGGTAATCTAAGAACTCCTACGACCTTCCACGACTATGCCCATGAACTTCTACTAGTATGTCTACGAATTCCCACGACTATTTCGATGCCATCCTTACGAGTAAAAAGTTGCAATTTCTTTCATCCCGACCATTTTCGTGGACTCGTGGACATTTTTTAATCGGGCTGGAAAACAACGTCCCGACTTACCTGATGCCACGTGTACCTACGGCTGGCACAACGGGCCGCTACGATATATCTACAAACTCCTGCGACCTCCTACGGACTCGTTACGAACATTCTGCGAGTTTGAATCAAGGGGAATACTCGGGAGAATTCGTGAATAACTCGGGAAAGTGGGACAGGCCCTTCAGGTGGTCATTAAAGAACTCGTGTTAGTCCCAAGGAACCTTCATGTACTTGAGAACGCTGCAATATTCACTCAAGTACCAAAGTAGACCACAGTTTGCAAAGAGCAATATAAATGCAAATAGTTTCCATCCTTCATCCATTCATTTTATGATTAGTCTCTGTCCACCCTGCACCTTTCAGTCAATCAATCCATGGTCTGATCTGTCTTTTCAGATCGCTTTCATTCATTTGTTCTTTGTACCATCTCATATCTCTCGTTTTCCTCTCCCCTGACTCTCAGTCTGATGAAGGGTCTCGGCCAAAAACGTCACCCATTCCTTTTCCCCAGAGATGTTGCCTGTCCCGGTGAGTTACTCCAGTTTGTTGTGTCTATCTTCGGTTTAAACCAGAATCTGCAGTTCCTTCCATCAATCCATCAATCAAGACAGTTGCCTAAGAATAGTTTATTTGATGACTACACAGACAAATATGTGAAGATTAACTTTAGTTTAGTTTATAAATACAGCGTGGAAACAGGCCCTTCGGCCCACTGGGTCCGCGCCGACCAGCGATCCCCGCACATTAACACTATCCTACACCCACTAGGGACAATTTTTATATTTACCAAGCCAATTAACCTAGAAACTTGTATGTCTTTTGAGTGTGGGAGGAAACCGAAGATCTTGGAGAAAACCCGCGCAGGTCACGGGGAGAAGGTACAAACTCAGTGCAGGCGGCACCCGTAGTCGGGATTGAACCCGGGTCTCCGGCGCTGCATTCGCTGTAAGGCGGTAACAATACCACTGCGCCACTGTGCCCCCATCCATCACTAACACCAGCCAAGAGATAGCACTAGAGTCTCATTTGCATTATTCACATAGAACATAGAGCAGTACAGCACAGGAACGGGCCCTTCAGCCCACAATGTTTGTGCCGAACATGATGCCAAGTTAGTCTGATCTCCTCTTCCTGCAGGTGATCCATATCCCTCCATTCCCTGCACTTCCACATGTCTGTTGAAAAGCCTCTTAAACACCACTATCGTGTCTGCCTCCACCATCACCCCAGGCAGCGAGCGCGTTCCATGCTCTCACCACAATTTGTGTAAAATATTTGCCCCGCATACCTCCAATACACTTGCCCCCTCTCACTTTATAGCTATGCCCTCTAGTGATGATTATTTCCATCCTGGGAAAAGGTTCTGACTGTCTACCTGATCTACACCTCTCATAATATTATCTATACTATTACTAAAACTCTCAGCTTGTCCTCATCCGGTCTGCGTTGTTTTTACATCTGCACAAAAACGGTACCCTATATTGCTAGGATTTTTTTGCCACCTTACACACCGTTCTCCTCCGCTCCAAGCGCACCAAGTTTTGTTCCGATCGATGGAATATTACAAAAGTTATGAAGGTTAAAAAATCGTGAGATCAGCAGATTGGTCTTAATTGTCTGCCAGTTACCTTTTCCGGCAACCGTGAGTGAACCGTGAGTCCAACATCCGTGAGTGAGTGAACTGTGAGTCCAGCAGCTGTGAGTTAGTGAACCGTGAGTCTAGCAGCCGTGACTGAGTGAACTGTGAGTCCAGCAGCCGTGAGTGAGTGAACCGTGAGTCCAGCAGCCGTGACTGAGTGAACTGTGAGTCCAGCAGCCGTGAGTGAGTGAACTGTGAGTCCAGCAGCCGTGACTGAGTGAACTGTGAGTCCAGCAGCCGTGAGTGAGTGAACTGTGAGTCCAGCAGCCGTGACTGAGTGAACTGTGAGTCCAGCAGCCGTGAGTGAGTGAGTGAACTGTGAGTCCAGCAGCTGTGAGTGAGTGAACCGTGAGTCTAGTAGCCATGAGTGAATGAACTGTGTCCAGAAACCGTGACTGAATGAACTGTAAGTCCAGAAATCGTAACTGAGTGAACTGTGAGTCCAGTAGCTGCCCGGAGCGTGGAGCCTGCCCGATTGCTGCAAACTCGAGATCCTGGGGAGGTGAGGAGTGAGAGTGGGGGGATTGAGGGAGCCGGGAGCTGGCGAGGCCGGGTGCTGGAAGGACTCACCACCCCCACCCACACACCCCCATCCCCTTCCCCTCACACACACTCCTCCCCCCAGTGGCGGCCACAGCAGCGGTTGGCCACGGCAGCGCTCTCCTCCCCCTCCCCTGGCTACAGAACGCTCCCTCCGCATACGTCTAGTATACATTAAACCCTCATTATAATGGACTGAGGGGGGGGGGGGGGGGGGGGGGGGGGGGGGGGGGAGGGGAGGGGGAGGGGGAATAGCGTCCTGTATTGCCGATGGTCCATTATAACTAAGGGATTGTCAATGTATACATAGTGGAAACAAACACCTGTAGATGCTGGTTAATACACAAAAGGATTCAGAGTGCTGGTCAGGCAGCATCTGTGGAGAACATGGATAGGTGACGTTTCACAGAGTGCTGGAGTAACTCAGCGGGTCAGGCAGCATCTGTGGAGAACATGGATAGGTGACGTTTCACAGAGTGCTGGAGTAACTCAGCGGGTCAGGCAGCATCTGTGGAGAACATGGATAGGTGACGTTTCACAGAGTGCTGGAGTAACTCAGCGGGTCAGGCAGCATCTGTGGAGAACATGGATAGGTGACGTTTCACAGAGTGCTGGAGTAACTCAGCGGGTCAGGCAGCATCTGTGGAGAACATGGATAGGTGACGTTTCACAGAGTGCTGGAGTAACTCAGCGGGTCAGGCAGCATCTGTGGAGAACATGGATAGGTATCCTTTTGGGTCTAGATCCTTCTTTAGACTCCTGGTCTGGAACTACGCCCACAATCCACGCGAGTTGGCGGCCCGGAGAAAAATGAAGTTGTGGACGCAGCCCAGACCATCACACAAACCAACCTCCCTTCCATTGACTCCATCTACACCTCACGCTGCCTCGGCAAGGCAAGCAGCATCATCAAGGACCAGTCGCACCCTGGCCACTCCCTCTTCTCCCCTCTCCCATCAGGCAAGAGGTACAGAAGTGTGAAAACAAACGCACACCTCCAGATTCAGGGACAGTTTCTTCCCAGCTGTTATCAGGCAACTGAATCATCCTACCACAACCAGAGAGCAGTGCTGAACTACTATCTACCTCATTAGAGACCTTCGGACTATCATTGATTGGACTTTACTGGACTTTATTTGCAATAAACATTATTTCCTTTATCATGTATCTGTACACTGTGAACGGATCGATTGTAATCACTTAAAAAGCTTTTTCCATGTAAACCCTCGCAATATTAGACCTCCATATAGCAGATTTTGGTTACAGCAGACCAAGGATGAGGGGTGATCTTACAGATGTGTACAAAACAATGAGAGGAATATATCAAGTAGACGCACAGAGTCTCTTGCCCAGAGTATGTGAATCGAGGACCAGAGGACATGGGTTTAAGGTGAGAGGAGAAATATTAAATCGGAAGCTGAGGGGTAAATTTTTTACGCAAAGTGTGGTTAGTGTATGGAACGAGCTGCCGGAGGAAGCAGTTGAGGCAGGGACTATCATAATGCCATAAGGTCATAATTGATGGGAGCAGAATTAGGTCATTCGGCCTATCAAGTCATCTCTGCCATTTAATCATGGCTGATCTATCTCTCCCTCCTAATCCCATTCTCCTGCCTTCTCCCCATAACCCCTGACACCCGTTCTAATCAAGAATCTATCTATCTCTGCCTTAAAAATATACACTGATGGACTCCACAGCCTTCTGTGGCAAAGAATTCCACAGGTTCACCACCATCTAACTAAAGAAATTCAGTTATAGATACATAGACAATAGGTGCAGGAGTAGGTCATTCGCAATTTCGAGTCAGCACCACCATTCAATGTGATCATGGCAGATCATCCCCAATCAGTACCCCGTCCTGCCTTCTCCCCATACCCCTTGATTCTGATAGCCCTTAGAGCTCTATCTAACTCTCTTTTGAAAGCATCCAGTGAATCGAACTCTCCTGCCAGCTGAGGCAGAGAATTCCACAAATTCACAACTCTCTGTGTGAAAACGTGTTTCCTCATCGCCGTTCTTAATGGCCTATCCCTTATTCTTAAACTATGGCCCCTGGTTCTGGACTCCACCAACATCAGAAACATGTTTCCTGCTTCTAGCTTGTCCAATCCCTTAATAATTTTAAAATACCCTCTCATCCTAAATTCCAGTGAATACAAGCCCAGTCCATTCTTTCTTCATATGACAATGGACAATAGGTACAGGAGTAGGCCATTCGGCCCTTTGAGCCAGCACCGCCATTCAATGTGATCATGGCTGATCATCCACAATCAGCACCTCGATCTTGCCTTCTCACCATATCCCCTGACTCCGCTATCTTTAGGAGCCCTATCAAGCTCTTTCTTGAAAGTATCCAGCGAACCGGCCCCCACCACCCTCTGAAGCAGAGAATTCCACACTCTGCCACTCTCCGTGTGAAAAAGTCCCGCCATCCCGGGAATTAACCTTTTGAACCTACGCTGAACTCCCTCAATAGCAAGAATGGTCTTAAATTCAAGAAGTTTAGTCAAACATGACCTTCCAGGCACAAATCCATGTTGACTGTTCCTAATCAGACCCTGTTTATCCAGAGGCTTATATATATTATCTCTAAGTATCCTTTCAATTAATTTGCCCACCACTAACATCAAACTAACAGGTCAATAATTGCCAGGTTTACTCTTAGAACCCTTTTTAAACAATGGAACAATATGCGCAGTACGCCAATCCTCCAGCACTATTCCCGTTTCTAATGACAATTGAAATATTTCTGTCATAGCCCCTGCTATTTCTACACTAACTTCTCTCAATGTCCTAGGGAATATCCTGTCAGCACCTGGAGACTTATCCACTTTTATATTTTTCAAAAGTGTCAGTACTTCCTCTTCTTTGAATCTCACAATTTCCATAGCTACTCTACTTGTTCCCCTTACCTCACATAATTCAATTTCCTTCTCCTTGGTGAATACTGAAGAAAATAAATTGTTCAATATCTTCCCCATCTCTTTTGGCTCTGCAGATAGCTGTCCACTCTGACTCTCTAATGGACCAATTTTATCCCTCGTTATCCTTTTGCTATTAATAAAGCTGTAGAAACCCTTTGGATTTACTTTTACCTTACATGCCAAAGCAACCTCATATCTTCTTTTAGCTTTTCTAATTTCTTTCTTAAGATTCTTTTTACATTCTTTATGCTCCACAAGCACCTCATTTACTCCATGCAGCCTATAATTATTGTAGATCTCCCTCTTTTTCCAAACAAGATGTCCAATTTCCCTTGAAAACCAGGGCTCTTTCCAATTTTTACTATTTCCTTTCAATCGAACAGGGACATAAAGATTCTGTACTCTTAAAATGTAATCTTTAAATGTCCTCCATTTCTCTTCTACATCCTTCCCATCAAACAAAATGTCCCAATTCACTCCTTTTAAATCCTTTCGCATCTCCTCCAAGTTAGCCTTTCTCCAATCAAAAATCTCAACCCTAGGTCCAGTTCTGACCCTCTCCATAATTATATTGAAACTAATGGTATTGTGATCACTGGACCCGAAGTGTTCCCCAACACATACCTCCGCCACCTGACCTGTCTCATTTCCTAACAGGAGGTCCAGCACTGCCCCTTCTCTAGTAGGTACCTCTATATATTGCTGCAAAAAACTATCCTGCACACATTTTACAAACTCCAAACCATCCAGCCCATTTACAGAATGTGTTTCCCAGTCTATGTGTGGAAAATTGAAATCTCCCACAATCACTACCTTGTGCTTACTACTAATATCTGCTATCTCCTTACACATTTGCTCTTCCAATTCTCGCTCCCCATTTGGCGGTCTATAATACACCCCTATAAGTGTTGCTACACCTTTCCCACTTCTCAGTTCCGCCCAAATAGCCTCCCTAGACGAGCCCTCTAATCTATCCTGCCAAAGCACTGCTGTAATATCTTCCCTGACTAGCAATGCAACACCTCCACCTCTTGCCCCTCCAATTCTATCACACCTGAAGCTACGAAATCCTGGAATATTTAGTTTCCAATCACTGCCCCCTCCTGCAACCATGTTTCACTGATCGCCACAACATCATACTTCCAGGTGTCAATCCAGGCTCTAAGCTCATCCACCTTTTTTATAATGCTCCTAGCATTAAAATATACTCATTTAAGAAACCCACCCCCTCTTATTCTCTGTTTATTATCTTTTTCTTCTTTCTCCCCTACATTTTGTGTCTGAGTGCTACCCTTCTCTGCCTTCTGCCTCACACACTGACTACTAGCTTTCCCTATTTGAGTCCTCCCCCCCCAAACCGTTCTAGTTTAAAGTCTCCGCACCATTCAGATAATAATTTACCTTCCCATTCTTGCCTCTAAAGTGGATAACCTCACATTTATCCACATTATACTGCATCTGCCATGCATCTGCCCACTCACCAAGTCTCTCTGCATCCTCATAGCATCCTCCTCACACTTCACACTGCCACCCAGCTTTGTGTTATCTGCAAATTTGTTAATGTTACTTTTAATTCCTTCATCTAAATCATTGATATATATTGTAAATAGCTGTGGTCCCCACACCGAGCCTTACGGCACCTCACTAGTCACTGCCTGCCATTCTGAAAGGGACCTGTTAATCCCTAATCTTTGTTTCCTGCGTGCCAACCAATTTTCTATCCATGTTAGCACTCTACCCCCAATACCATGTGCTCTAATTTTCCCCACTAATCTCCTATGTGGGATCTTATCAAAGGCTTTCAGGTACACTACATCCACTGGCTCTCCCTTGTCCATTTTCCTAGTTACATCCTCTAAAAATTCCAGAAGATTAGTCAAGCATGATTTCCCTTTTGTAAATCCATGTTGACTTGGACCGATCCTGCTACTACGATACAAATGTGCCGCTATTTCATCTTTTATAATTGACTCCAGCATCTTCCCCGCCACCGATGTCAGGCTAACTGGTCTATAATTCCCTGTTTTCTCCCTCCCTCCTTTCTTCAAAAGTGAGATAACATTAGCTACCCTCCAATCCATAGGAACTGATCCAAAATCAATAGAACATTGGAAAATGATCACCAATGTGTCCACAATTTCTAGAGCAACTTACTTAAGTACCCTGGGATGCAGACCATCAGGCCCTGGGGATTTATCAGCCTTCAGTTCCATCAGTCTATCCAACACCATTTCCTGCCAAATGTGAATTTCCTTCAGTTCTTCCATCACCCCAGATCCTCTGGCCACTAGTACATCAGGGATATTGTTTGTGTCCTCCTTAGTGAAGACGGATCCAAAGTCCCTGTTCAACTCGTCTGGCATTTCCTTGTTCCTCATAATAAATTCACCTGTTTCTGTTTTCAAGGGATCCACATTTGTCTTAAATATGTTTTTCTTCTTCACATACCTAAAGAAGCTTTTACTATCCTCCTTTATATTCCTGGCTAGCTTACCTTCATACTTCATCTTTTCTCCCCGTATTGTCTTTTAAGTTACTTTCTGTTGATCTTTAAAAGGTTCCCATTCCTCTGGCTTCCCGCTCATCTTTGCTACGTTACACATCTTCTCTTTTAGTTTTATACTGTCCTTGACTTCCCTTGTCATCCACGGACGCCTTTTACTCCCCTTAGAATCTTTCTTCCTCTTTTGATATATTTGATATATTTACAAAGCTTTTCAAGTCAAGAATAGAACCTAAAACGGAATGGATTATATTTGGAATAATAGTAGAAGATATCAATTTAAATAAAGACCAAAATGTTTTTTTTAATTATGGGTTAATAATTGGAAAGAAATTGATACTTAAATTTTGGAAAAATACAACCTTACCAACTGTTAAAATGTGGATTAGGAATATGATGGACATAGCACGCCTTGAAGAAATGAGACTCCGACTAATAGATAAATATGACCAATTCTTAAGGAGTTGGTCTCCTTTCATCGACTTTTTGGAATCATCTGATGCAGCGGTACTGTAAAGATTGCTGATTTCAGTTCATGCCATGGATAGATCTACATCTCCGAATAAAGATTTGAAAAACTCTCTTTTAAGGGGCCTTCTCTCCTATTTCTACTTTCCACTTTTTCTTTTTTTTTTTTATATACACACTTCATGTTTTTCTATTCTCTACCATCTATTTTTCCTCTTTTTCCCCTTTCTATTGTTTTCTTTTTCTTGTCTTGCTTACTTCTTTCTCAAAACATAAAATTAGAGGTTGTACATAGAATGGATTACAGTATGACATAGTTGGCACCTAAATTTAGGTTCCACTGTACTGTTTTGTATTGTATTAACTTCTAATAAAATTAAAAAATAAAAATAAAAAATAAAAAATCTTTCTTCCTCTTTGGAATGAAATGATCCTGCGTCTTTCTGGATTATTCCCAGAAATACCTGCCATTGCTGTTCCACCATCATCCCTGCTAGGGTCCCTTTCCAGTCAACTTTGGCCAGCTCCTCCCTCATGCCAACATAATCCCCCTTTGCTCAACTGTAATACTGACACTTCCGATTTTACCTTCTCCCTCTCAAATTGCAGATTATAACTCATCATATTATGGTCACTACCTCCTAATGGTTCCTTTACCTTGAGTTCCCTTATCAAATCCGGTTCATTACACAACACTAAATCTAGAATTGCCTTCTCCCTGGTAGGCTCCTGCTCTAAGAATCCATCTTGGAGGCACTCTGCAAATTCCCTTTCTTGGGGTCCAGTACCAACATGATTTTCCCGGTCTACCTGCATGTTGAAATCTCACATAACCACCGTAGCGAGACCTTTGCAACATACCAATTTTAACTCCTGATGCAACTTGCACCCTATGTCCAGGCTACTGTTTGGGGGCCTGTGGAGAACTCCCATTAGGGGCTTTTTACCCTTACATGTTCTCAGTTCTATCCATACTGACTCCACATCTCCTGTTTCAATATCACCCTTCGCAAGGGACTGAATTTCATTCCTTACCAACAGAGCCACCCCACCCCCTCTGCCCACCTGTCTGTCTTTTCGATAGGACGTATACCCCTGAATATTCAGTTCCCAGCCCTGATCCTCTTGCAGCCATGTTCCTGTAATTCCCACAACATCATACTTAACAATTTCTAAATGAGCCTCAAGCTCATCCATTTTATTTCTTATACTTCGCACATTCATATACAACACTTTTGATTCGGTATTCACCTCCACCTCATCATCTCCTTCCCAAGGAACGTCCTTTAAGTCTGATGCTGTGTCCTCTAGTCTTAGACTCTCCCACTAGTGGAAACATCCTCTCCACATCCACTCTATCCAAGCCTTTCACTATTCTGTACGTTTCAATGAAGTCCCCCCTCATTCTTCTAAATGTCAGCGAGTACAAGCCCAGTGCTGACAAACACACATAGTAGTTTAACTCACTCATTCCTGGGATGCCGGTAGGTGGCGCGACTCTCGTCAGCAGCGGCCTCTGCAGCCCGTCTGCGTTTTTATTATTTTTTGTCTATGTTTCTATGTAGTTTTTGTTATTTTTTGTTGGGGTGTGGGGGGGGGGGGGGGGGGGGGGTGTGGGGGGGGGTGGGGGTGGGGTGGGAGGGAGGGGGTAACTTTTAAATCTCTCCCTGCACGGGCGACCCAACCTTTTCTTTGTCGGGTCTCCGTTGTCGTTGGGGCTGCAACGAGGAGCGGCCTCCAACAGGAAGAGACCGGGGGCTCTGGTGCCGACTACTCACCTCACCGTCGCGGAGCTGGCCGAGTCCGGAGCGGGTGGAGCAGTGGTGGAGCGCTGCTGCTGCTGCGGCCCGACCTCCGGAGATTCGGAGGCTGCAACTGCGGGTCTGGCGGACGGCGGCACCGGGAGCCCGCGGGTCCCTGGAGGGAGACCGCTTTTCAGGGCTCCCGCAACGGCGACTTCTCCCGCCCGAGTTGCGGGGTTGAAGAGCTCCTGGAGCGGGGCCTGACATCACCGCCCCGCGCGGCTTGGAATGGCTGCGGGACTCTGCGAGCGCACGCCGGGGGCTTTAACACCAAGACCCGGTGTGCGACCCTCGCATCACCCGGCGTGGCTTTAATGGCCGTGGGACAATCGCCATCGCCAGCCGGGGGCTTTGACTTTGACTCTGACATCGGGGGGGGGAGTGCAGTGGAGAGATAAGTTTTTTGGCCTTCCATCACAGCAATGTGATAGATGTTTATGTAAATTATGTTGTGTCTTGGGTCTATTTGTTTGTAATGTATGGCTGCAGAAACGTCATTTCGTTTGGACCTCAAGGGGTCCAAATGACAAATAAATTGAATCTAATCATTCTTGTAAACCCCCTCTGGACCCTCTCCAGAGCCAGCACATTCTTCCTCAGATATGGGGCCCAAATTTGCTTACAATATTCCAAATGTGGACTGACCAGCGCCTTATAGAGCCTCAGCATTACATCCCTGTTTTTGTATACAAGCCCTCTTGAAATAAATGTGAGCATTGAGATTGTCTTCTTTACCACTGATTCGACTTGCAGATTAACATTTTGGGAATCCTGCACCAGCTCCCAAGTCCCTTTGCACCTCCGATTTCTGGATTCTCTCCCCATTTAGAAAATAGTCTGTGCCTTTATTCTTACGACCAAAATGCATGACTCCACACTTTGCTACACTATATTCCATCTGCTACTTCTCTGTCCACTCTCCCAACCTGTCCAAGCCCTTCTGCAGAGTCCCTGCTTCCTCTACGCTACCTGCCCCTCCACCTATTTTCGCATCATCCGCAAACTTTGCCACAAAGCCTTTAATCCTCTCGTCCAAATCGTTAATATACAACGTGCAGAGTAGCGGCCCCAGCACCGAGCCGCGTGGAACTCCGCTAGTCACTGGCAGCCAACCGGAAAAAGCCCACTTTATTGCCACTCTTTGCCTTCTGCCACCCAGCCAACCTGCTATCCATGCTAGTATCTGCCCTTTGATACCGTGGGCTCTCATCTTCCTTAGCAGCCTCACGTGGCACCTTATCAAAGGCTTTCTGAAAATCCAGGTAAACCACTCTCGTTTGTCTGTCCAATGTTAAAGAAACGTTTGGGCAGGTGCATGGATAGGACAGGTTTGGAGGGCAAGTAGCACTAGTGTAGATGGGAGATGTTGGCCGATGTGGGCTGAAGTTGGGCTGAAGGGCCTGTTTCCACGCTGTATCACTCAGTGTTTCTTAAACGCTCAAGTTATTTTTGTTGCTTACACTGGTGTTTGGGGAGTACTGTGTTTGCATCTCTGTCGTGCTGCTGCAAGTAAAAATTGAATTGTCCTGTATCCGCTTGACATGTGTTAATAAGACACTCTGGACTCCTGATGTGTTCTCTGCAACATTGTTCCAGTGCACAAGTAATTCGACCATTACGCTTAACAAAGGTTCTCAAACTCTTGAAATGAATCATATTGACAAATTGGGTGAGGCAGCATCCATGGAGTGAAGGAACAGGCGACGTTTCGGGTCGAGACCCTTCTTCTCGAAGAGAAGAAGGGTCTCGACCCAAAACGTCGCCTATTCCTTCACTCCACAGATGCTGCCTCACCCGCTGAGTTTCTCGAGCATTTTTTGTCTACCTTCGATTTTTCCAGCAGCTGCAGTTCTTTCTTAAATACACATTGACAAATTTGTCATTGGATCATCTAATTATTCTTTGATAGAAATTGAAATAATATTGCAAAATTGATGTCTAGAAAAATAAAAGGAATCGGCAATAGACAATAGGTGCAGGAGTAGACCATTCAGCCCTTCGAGCCAGCACCGCCATTCAATGTGATCATGGCTGATCATCCCCAATCAGTACCCCGTTCCTGCCTTCTCCCCATATCCCCTGACTCCGCTATCTTTAAGAGCCCTATCTGACTCTCTCTTGAAAGTATCCAGAGAACCGGCCTCCACCACCCTCTGAGGTAGAGAATTCCACAGACTCACCACTCTCTGTGAGAAAAACTGTTTCCTCATCTCCGTTCTAAATGCCTTATCCCTTATTCTTAAACTGCGGCCCCTGGTTCTGGACTCCCCCAACATCGGGAACATGTTTCCTGCCTCTAGTGTGTCTAAACCCTAAACAATCTTATACAAGCCCAGCCGCTCATTCTCTCAGCATATGACTGTCCCGCCATCCCGGGAATTAACCTTGTAAACCTACGCTGCACTCCCTCAATAGCAAGAATGTCCATCCTCAAATTATGGGACCAAAACTGCACACAATACTCCAGGTGTGGTCTCATTATGGCTCTAAACAAGTGCAGAAGGACCTCTTTGCTCCTATACTCAACTCCTCATGCTATGAAGGCCAACATACCATTCGCTTTCTTCACTGCCTGCTGTACCTGCTTACTTACTTTCATTAGCTGATCCCGTTGTACTTGCCCTTTTCCCAACTTGACACCAAAGATCCTACAGCGAGCAAGATGGTCCACTTGACGAAAAAGACGTAGTACGTTCATGGGCAGATTCAAGGGTAATTTTCGGCCCCATTTCCATAACCGGCTTCCGTCTCCGCACCAAAGATCCCGTAGGATAATAGTGCGGAGACGGAAGCCGTTGACGGAAACATCCTCGTAAAAATAGAAGTTATTTGGTAAAAAATCTTCTCCTCATTTTCAGAATTATAATTTATTAACACAAACTGTTCCCCCACAACGTTGATTACACTGCGGGTCGGGTCAGGTCGGGTTATTGAAATGGATGAAAAAAAGGCCCACGTTCCGCTCCGTTGCGTACTATAGGATCTTTGCTGTGACACCATTTAGATAGTAATCTGCCTTCCTGTTTTTGCTACCAAAGTGGATAACCTCACATTTATCCACAGTAAACTGTATCTGCCATGCATCTGCCCACTCCCCCAAGTCACCCTGCATCCTCATAGCATCCTCCTCACAGTTCACACTGCCACCAAGTTTGTAAATCTGCCCGAGTCTATGATTCTAAAGGTTCTTACCTGCGCTGCCATTGTTTGGCGTGGTGAGAGGTTGCTCCGGTTCATCACTGCTCTGGCCACCACTGCCCTGGATGCCAGGGTCCAGGTTATGGCTGACTTTCCCTGGTCCCACCAACGCTTGGCTCTCCCCATCTCCACTGCCGTCACCGTAGGGTTCGAGAAAGGCAAAGTCCCAGGCCGCTCGGCGCTCCTCGGAGACCCCCGTCGGCCGGTGGAGCGGCGAGTCTTGCGCCGGTGGCAGGAAGGCCACGTCCGAGACCAGTGGCGAGCCGGGGGGCGACAGGGAGCAGAGCGAGGACCTGGAACTCAAGGGGGGGCTCGACGGCGCCCGGTCCCCGTGCCACCTCGTGCTCGTGGATGGTGGCGATGGCGGAGGGGTTGTAGGTCGCCTTCTCCTGCAGCATGAAGTCCAGCTTGTACTGGGTGTCCGGGTCCAGCGCCGGCTGGTCCGAGAGGCTGCCGTACAGCTCGGCGGAACTCAGCGAGTTGAGGGAAGAACCTCTGCTGGAGGTGTTGAGCGAGCCGCGGCTCGAGGCCAGCGATCCCAGGCTACTCCCCGAAGACAAGCTCAACGTGCTCGCAGAAAGGCTGGCGAGAAAGAAGACAGCGTCAGAGCGTGAGAAGAAATTTCACGTTCATTAGTGAAAGGCGCAGAATTAGGCCGTTCGGCCCATCAAGTCTACTCCGCCATTCAATCATGGCTGATCTATCTCTCCCTCCTAACGCCATTCTCCTGCCTTCTCCCCATAACCCCTGACACCCGTACTGATCAAGAATCTATCTATACAATCTTAAAGATAGCCGAGTCAGGGGACATGGGGAGAAGGCAGGAACGGGGCACTAATTGTGGATGATCAGCCATGATCACATTGAATGGCGGTGCTGGTTCGAAGGGCCAAATGACCAACTCCTGCACCTATTGTCTATTGTCTATTGCCTTCTGTGGCAATGGATTCCACAGATTCACCACCCTCTGACTGAAGAAATTCCTCCTCATCTCTTTCCTACAGGAACATCCTTTAATTCGGAGGCTGTGGCCTCTGGTCCTAGACTCTCCCACTAGTGGAAACATCCTCTCCACATCCACTCTATCCAGGCCTTCGTGAAGTATTTCCTCACCCAAAACGGTGACCATGGCAACACAGAACAAGGGGAGGCATTGTGGCGCAGCGGTAGAATTGCTGCCTCACGGCGCCAGAGACCCGTGTTCCATCTGACGAGTGTGGGACGCAACCGGAGCGCCCGGAGAAAACCCACGCCGGTCACGGGGAGAACGTGCAAACTCTATACAGACAGCGCCCCGAGTCAGGATCCATCAGCAGCAAAGTATTCCCAGGTGGCGCTGTGGGGCTGAGTTGCTGCCTTATAACGTCTAAGATCCGGGTTCGATCCTGACTCAGGGTGCTGCCTGTACGGAGTTTGTACGTTCTCCCCATGACCTACACGGGTTTTCTCCGAACTTGGAGGAGCAGCACCTCATATTTCGCTTGGGCAGTTTGCACCCCAGCGGTATGAACATTGACTTCTCTAATTTCAGGTAGTCCCTACTTTCTCCTCCCCTTCTCAGCTCTCCCTCAGCCCATTGGCTCCACCCTTCCTCCCGCCACCCCCACCCTCACATCTGTCTGAAGATGGGTTTCGGCCCGAAACGTTGCCTATTTCCTTTGCTCCATAGATGCTGCCTCACCCGCTGAGTTTCTCCAGCTTTTTGGTCTACTTTCGAATTTCCAGCATCTGCAGTTCCTTCTTAAACAGGTACGTGGATAGGACAGGTTTGGGGGGGAAATATGGGCCAAGCGCAGGCAGGTGGGATAAGTGTAGATGGGATATGTTGGCCGGTGCGGACGTTGGGCTGAAGGGCCTGATTCTATGCTGTGTGATCCTATGACTGACCGATTGCCATTGAGGGTTTGAGATTCCTTGTACACTTTGTGAGCACACACGTACCTCTTGAGCTGTGAGTGCAGGAACAAGGTTAGTTGGGTCACCTCCTCCAGCTGTTGCACCAGACACTTTCTCTTCTCTTGTAACTTTAACCTGAAAATTAAAGCATTACAAGTTCATAAGTTTGTAAGTTATGGCAGCAGAATCAGGCCATTCGGCCCATCCGACCTTCAACCATGGCTCATCTGTCTCTCCCTCTACACCCCATTCTCCTGCCTTCTCCCCATAACCCCTGACACCCGTGTACGGCATGGTGGCGCAGCGGGTAGAGTTGATGCCTTACAGCGAATTCAGCGCCGGAGACCCGGGTTCGATCCTGACTACGGGTGCTGTCTGGACGGAGTTTGTACGTTCTCCCCGTGACCTGCGGGTTTTCTCCGAGATCTTTGGTTTCCTCCCACGCTCCAAAGACGTGCAGGTTTGTAGGTTAATTGGCTTGGTAAATGTGAAAATTGTTTCTAGTAGGTGTAGGATAGTGCTAATGTGCGGGGATCGCTGGTCGGCGCGGACCCGGTGGGCTGAAGGGCCTGTTTCCACACAGTATCTCTAAACTAATCAATAATCTATTTATCTCTGCCTTTGACCTGGATCCACAGCCTTCTGTGGCAAATAATTCTACAGATTCACCACCTTCTGACTAAAGAAATTCCTCCTCATCTCCTTCCTAAAGGAACATCCTTTAATTCTGAGGTTGTGACCTCTGGTCCGGGACTCTTCCACTAGTGGAAACATGTTCTCCCCATCTAGTAGATTAGTAGATAATAGACAATAGACAATAGATGCAGGAGTAGGCCATTCGGCCCTTCGAGCCAGCACCGCCATTCAATGTGATCATGGCTGATCATCCACAATCAGTACCCCATTCCTGCCTTCTCCCCATATCCCCTGACTACGCTATCGTTAAGAGCCCTATGTAGCTCTCTCTTGAAAGTATCCAGAGAACTGGCTTCCACCACCCTCCGAGGCAGAGAATTCCACAGACTCACAACTCTCTGTGAGAAAAAGTGTTTCCTCGTCTCTGTTCTAAATGGCTTGCCCCTTATTTTTAAACTGTGGCCCCTGGTTCTGGACTCCCCCAACACCAGGAACATTTTTCCTGCCTCTATTGTGTCCAACCCCTTAATAATCTTATATGTTTCAATAAGATACCCTCTCATCCTTCTAAGTATATAAGCCCAGCCGCTCCATTCTCTCAGCATATGACAGTCCCGCCATCCTGGGAATTAACCTTGTAAACCTACGCTGCACTCCCTCAATAGCAAGAATGTCCTTCCTCAAATTAGGGGACCAAAACTGCACACAATACTCTTGGTGTGGTCTCACTAGGGCCCTGTACAACTGCAGAAGGACCTCTGCAGTAAGCGAAGGTCCAAAGGTCGGACAGCTGGCCGGGCTGCCGACCGACGGGGCCACGGGCGAGGCGCTGCTGCTGCCGCACTCCACGGACTGCACTACGTCGGGACGGGTGAGGCAGGGCCGGACGCGGCACTACGACCCAACAGTCCCCTCGACCCGATGAGTAGACGTCAAATACGGGACAAGGGCGGTCCCGTACGGGACAAACCTATTTAGCCCAATATAGGGGATGTCCTGGCTAATACGGGACAGCTGGCAACCCTACCTGTTTTTGTATAGGTAAATGTG
The DNA here is from genome assembly GCF_028641065.1 of Leucoraja erinaceus. Lineage (NCBI taxonomy): Eukaryota > Metazoa > Chordata > Chondrichthyes > Rajiformes > Rajidae > Leucoraja > Leucoraja erinaceus. The sequence goes on from NW_026576544.1 coordinate 72,984, forward strand.
CCGGCGCACATATCGTTCTTCGGTTGCTGTTGTCTAAGGTGAATCTATGGTTCTACCAATGATTGAACTGCTCTATGACTCCATGCCTTTAGGTCAGCGTGTTATAGACAATAGACAATAGGTGCAGGAGTAGGCCATTCGGCCCATGGTGCCAAATTCATAACAAGTGGATTTCAGTATAGGACTAAAGAGGTTCTTCTGCAGTTGTATAGGGCTCTGGTGAGGCCACATCTGGAGTATTGTGTACAGTTTTGGTCTCCTAATTTGTGGAAGGACATCCTTGTGATTGAGGCAGTGCAGCGTAGGTTCACGAGATTGATCCCTGGGATGGCGGGACTGTCATATGAGGAAAGATTGAAAAGACTCGGCTTGTATTCACTGGAGTTTAGAAGGATGAGGGGGTTTCTTATAGAAAGATATAAAATTATAAAAGGACTGGACAAGCTGGATGCAGGAAAAATGTTCCCAATGTTGGACGAGTCCAGAACCAGGGGCCACAGTCTGAGAATAAAGGGGAGGTCAGTTAAGACTGAGGTGAGAAAAAATATTTTCACCCAGAGAGTTGTAAATTTATGGAATTCCCTGCCACAGAGGGCAGTGGAGGCCAAGTCACTGGATAGATTTAAGAGAGAGTTAGATAGAGCTCTAGGGGCTAGTGGAATCAAGGGATATGGGGAGAAGGCAGGCACGGGTTATTGATAGGGGACGATCAGCCATGATCACAATGAATCATGGTGGTGCTGGCTCGAAGGGCCGAATGGCCTCCTCCTGCACCTATTTTCTATGTTTCTATGAGTCAGCACCGCTCGCCCAGCCCGGCCCGTGTGATGGGCACTTGCCTCTGGGCCAGTGCGTGTGTGCTGGTGCAGGGAGCGGAGTGCAGTTCCCCCTCCAGCCGCCTCCTGCGCTGCTCCAGCCGCTCGCACTCCTCGCTGGGGCAGTTGCGTAGCGTCACGAACTCCAGCTCCTTCAGCAGCTCCTCCTTCTCGTTCATCAACATCAACTTGTCTCGCTCAACGTCCAGTAGCCCTGGCCACGCCTCCGAGTCCAGCCTCGACAGCTCGATCTTTATATTCGCTATTCTGCACGAAAGAGCAAACAGAAGTAAGTCCATTTTATTTATACACCACATTTAAATCAACTCGCGTTGAAACCAAAGTGCTTTACATAGAAAAAATAATGATGTTTCCGTAAAATATCTCTTTATTATAATTCTCTGCTTTTGCATTAAAAACATAGATGCAACGGCATGATGGCGCAGCGGTAGACAATAGACAATAGATGCAGGAGTAGGCCCTTCGGCAGTGGAGGCCAAGCCCATGGATATTTTTTTAGGTAGGGATAGATAGCTTGTTGATTAGTACCGGTATCAAGGGTCATGGGGAGAAGGCTGGAGAATAGACAATAGACAATAGACAATAGGTGCAGGAGTAGGCCATTCGGCCCTTCCAGCCAGCACCGCCATTCAATGTGATCATGGCCGATCATCCCCAATCAGTACCCCGTTCCTGCTTTCTCCCCATATCCCCTGACTCCACTATCTTTAACAGCCCTATCTAGCTTTCTCTTGAAAATATGCAGAGAACCGGCCTCCACCGGCCTCCGAGGCAGAGAATTCCACAGACTCACAACCCTCTGTGAGAAAAAGTGTTTCCTCGTCTCCGTTCTAAATGGCTTGCCCCTAATTTTTAAACTGTGGCCCCTGGTTCTGGACTCCCCCCAACATCGGGAACATTTTTCCTGCCTCTATTGTGTCCAAACCCTTATACGTTTCAATAAGATCCCCTCTACCACACAGCAGAGTTGCTGCCTCACAGCGCCAGAGACCCGGGTTCCATCCTGACTACGGGTACTGTCTGTACGGAGTTTGTACGTTCTCCCCGTGACTCCGTGGGTTTTCTCCGGGTGCTCCGGTTTCCTCCCACACTCCAAAGACGTGCAGGTTTGTAGGTTAATTGGCTCCGGTAAAAATTGTAAATTGTCCCCGGTGTGTAGGATAGTGTTTGTGTACGAGGTCGCTGGTCGGTGTGGGCCCGGTGGGCCGATGAGCCTGTCTTGTGTTACATCTCTAAACAGCTAAACTAAACTAAAGAAGGTGATTGAGGCAGGGACTATCACAACGTTGAAGAAACATGTACAAGGAGAGGACAGGTTTAGAGGGATATGGGCCAAACGCAGGCAGGTGGGACCAGAGTAGATGGGGCATGTTGGTTGGTGTGGGCAAGGTGGGCCGAAGGGCCTGTTTCCACACTGTATCACTTCTGGACTCCATGACTACAATGTGTATTTTACTCTTATGTGGTTAAAGTTTAAACTTAGATGAGTGATGCAACATGGAAGACTTTGCCGACCAGTGATCACCCCGTACACTAGTTACATAGAAACGTAGAAAATAGGTGCAGGAGGAGGCCATTCGGCCCTTCGAGCCATTCATTGTGATCGGCCCAATCAATAACCCGTGCCTGCGTTCTCCCCATTTCCCTTTATACCACTAGCCCCTAGAGCTCTATCTAACTGTCTCTTAAATCCATCCAGTGACTTGGCCTCCACTGCCTTCTGTGGCAGGGAATTCCACAAATTCACAACGCTCTGGGTGCAAACGTTTTTTTCTCACCTCAGTCTTAAATGGCCTCCCCTTTATTCTAAGACTGTGGCTCCTGGTTCTGACTCTCCCAACATTGGGAACATTTTTCCTGCATCTAGCTAGTCCAGTCCTTTTATAATGTTATATGTTTCTATAAGATCCCCCCTCATCCTAAACTCCAGTGAATACAAGCCCAGTCTTTTCAATCTTTCCTCATATGACAGTCCCGCCATCCCAGGGATCAATCTCGTGAACCTACACTGCACTGCCTCAATCACAAGGATGTCCTTCCTCAAATTAGGAGACCAAAACTGTACACAATACTCCAGGTGTGGTCTCACCAGAGCCCTATACAACTGCAGAAGAACCTCTTTACTCCTATACTGAAATCCTATTTTTATGAAGGCCAACATTCCATTAGTTTTCTTCACTGCCTGCTGTACCTGTAAGCCAACTTTCAGTGACCGGTGTACAAGGACATCCAGGTCTCGCTGTACCTCCCCCTTACCTAACCTAGTTCTATCGTTCATTCTAGGGGCAATTTACAGAAGCCAATTCACCCACAATCCTGCACTTCTTTGGGAGTGTGGGAGGAACCCGGAGCACCTGGAGAAAACCCACGTGGTCACAGGGAGATCGTGCAAACTCCGTAAAGACAGCACCCGTCGTCAGGATCGAACCCGGGTCTCGGGTACTGTAAGCAACTCCACCGCTGCGCCACCGTGCCTCCCCTGTGTATCTTGGAATAATAAATGGAATCCAGATTGGAATGTTTTCTCTTTAATAAAGACTTCAAACTTAATCTGCTTTTTTATGTTCTCACGAAGGAAAGATAAATGGGCGTCAGTCAGGAAGCAGCAGATGAGAAGTGGTGCTGGTTTGCAGGAATGCAGAGAATTCAATGACAAATGTGGTACCAATGTTAAACGAACACTTATTGTTAGACAGTCAGAACCTTCTGGACCAAGATACAAGATACATTTAATTGTCATTTGGACCCCTTGAGGTCCAAACGAAATGCCGTTTCTGCAGCCATACATTACAGACACATAGACCCAAGACACAACATAATTTACATAAACATCCATCACATTGCTGTGATGGAAGGCCAAATAAACTTATCTCTCCACTGCACTCTCCCCCCCCCCCCCCCCCCGATGTCAGAGTCAAAGTCAAAGCCCCCGGCTGGCGATGGCGATTGTCCCGCGGCCATTAAAGCCACGCCGGGTGGTGCGAGGTCGCACACCAGGTTCTTGATGTTAGAGCCCCCGGCGTGCGCTCGCAGAGTCCCGCGGCCATCCCAAGCCGCGCGGGGCGGTGATGTAGGCCCCGCTCCAGGAGCTCTTCAACCCCGCAACTCGGGCGGGGAGAAGTCGCCGTTGCGAGAGCCCTGAAAAACGGTCTCCCTCCAGGGACCCGCGGGCTCCCGGTGCCGCCGTCCACAGACCTGCCGTTGAAGCCTCCGACTATCCGGTTGGGGCCACAGCAGCAGCAGCGCTCCACCACCGCTCCACCCGCTCTGGATTCGGCCAGCTCCGCGACGGTGAGGTGAGTCGTCAGCACCAGAGTCCCCGGTCTCTTCCTGTTGGAGGCCGCTCCTCATTGCAGCCCCAACGATAACGGAAACCCAACGAGAAAAGGTCGGGTCTCCCGTGGAGGGAGAGATTTAAAAAGTTCCCTCCCACCCCCACCCCCCACCCCCCACACACACACACCCCAACAAAAAATAACAAAAACTACATTAAAACACAGACAGAAAATAATAAAACGCGGACAGACTGCAGAGGCCGCTGCTGACCAGAGTCGCGCCGCCCTCCGGATCCTGGGGTGAAAGGGTCAAAGATCAGAGGGCATAGCATTAAGGTGATCAAGGCAAAGTCTGGAGGAGGTGTGGCGGGCAAGTGGTGGAGGGGGAGGGGGACACCCTCACCCTGCTCGGTCACTCCGCTCCCTCACCAGGTACTGATCGCTCAGCCCCTCCACCAGTGGTGTTGGGTAAATTGAATGGATTAAAGGCCGATAAATCCCCAGGGCCAGATAGGCTGCATCCCAGAGTACTTAAGGAAGTAGCTCCAGAAATAGTAGATGCATTAGTAATAATCTTTCAAAACTCTTTAGATTCTGGAGTAGTTCCTGAGGATTGGCGGGTAGCAAACGTAACCCCACTTTTTAAGAAGGGAGGGAGAGAGAAAACGGGGAATTACAGACCAGTTAGTCTAACATCGGTAGTGGGGAAACTGCTCGAGTCAGTTATTAAAGATGGGATAGCAGCACATTTGGAAAGTGGTGAAATCATTGGACAAAGTCAGCATGGATTTACGAAAGGTAAATCATGCCTGACGAATCTTATAGAATTTTTCGAGGATGTAACTAGTAGCGTGGACAGGGGAGAACCAGTGGATGTGGTGTATCTGGACTTCCAGAAGGCTTTCGACAAGGTCCCACATAAGAGATTAGTATACAAACTTAAAGAACACGGCATTGGGGGTTCAGTATTGATGTGGATAGAGAACTGGCTGGCAAACAAGAAGCAAAGAGTAGGAGTAAACAGGTCCTTTTCACAATGGCAGGCAGTGACTAGTGGGGGTACCGCAAGGCTCAGTGCTGGGACCCCAGCTATTTACAATATATATTAATGATCTGGATGAGGGAATTGAAGGCAACATCTCAACTTTGCGGATGACACTAAGCTGGGGGGCAGTGTTAGCTGTGAGGAGGATGCTAGGAGACTGCAAGGTGACTTGGATAGGCTGGGTGAGTGGGCAAATGTTTGGCAGATGCAGTATAATGTGGATAAATGTGAGGTTATCCATTTTGGTGGCAAAAAACAGGAAAGCAGACTATTATCTGAATGGTGGCTGATTAGGAAAGGGGGAGATGCAGCGAGACCTGTGTGTCATGGTACACCAGTCATTGAAGGTAGGCATGCAGGTGCAGCAGGCAGTAAAGAAAGCGAATGGTATGTTGGCTTTCATAGCAAAAGGATTTGAGTATAGGAGCAGGGAGGTTCTACTGCAGTTGTACAGGGTCTTGGTGAGACCACACCTGGAGTATTGCGTACAGTTTTGGTCTCCAAATCTGAGGAAGGACATTATTGCCATAGAGTGAGTGCAGAGAAGGTTCACCAGACTGATTCCTGGGATGTCAGGACTATCTTATGAAGAAAGACTGGATAGACTTGGTTTATACTCTCTAGAATTTAGGAGATTGAGAGGGGATCTTATAGAAACTTACAAAATTCTTAAGGGGTTGGACAGGCTAGATGCAGGAAGATTATTCCCGATGTTGGGAAAGTCCAGGACAAGGGGTCACAGCTTAAGGATAAGGGGGAAATCCTTTTAAACCGAGATGAGAAGAACTTTTTTCACACAGAGAGTGGTGAATCTCTGGAACTCTCTGCCACAGAGGGTAGTTGAAGCCAGTTCATTGGCTATATTTAAGAGGGAGTTAGATGTGGCCCTTGTGGCTAAGGAGATCAGAGGGTATGGAGAGAAGGCAGGTATGGGATACTGAGTTGGATGATCAGCCATGATCATATTGAATGACGGTGCAGGCTCGAAGGGCCGAATGGCCTCTACTCCTGCACCTAATTTCTATGTTTCTATGTTTCCACTTTCAAAAACGTTCCGCGGGCTAGCGACTATTTACATTTACACTAAGCCAATTAACCTACAAACCTGCACGTCTTTGGGATGTAGAAAGAAACTGGAGCACCCGGAGAAAACCCACACAGGTCATGTGGAGAACGTACAAACTCCGAACAGGCAGCACCCATGGTCAGGGTCTGTGACGCTGTGAGGCAGCAACTCTACTGCTGTGCCACCGTGCCACCCTCAGCAACGCAGCTTGACAATGGGGGACAAACCATTCCCCTCCCCCTATGTTCCCTGATGATGAGGGTGATGTGCATATCATAAATAGCAATGGGACAAAGCTTTCACAATGATGAAGGCTGATGTTTCCATTTGTGGGAGAGTCTAGAACTGGAGGTCATAGCCTCAGAATTAAAGGAAGTTCCTCTATAAAGGAGATGTGGAGGAATTTCAGTATCCAGAGGGTGGTAAATCTGTTGGAGGCCGTCAATGGACATTTTTAAGGTTGGGATTGACAGATTCTTAATTAGTACGGGTGTCAGGGGCTATGGGGAGAAGGCAGGAGAATGAGGTTGAGAGGGAGAGATAGATCAGCCATGATTGAATGGCGGAGTAGACTAAATGGGCTGAATGGCCTAATTCCACTCTTATAACATATGAACAGATTGAAAAGACTAGGCTTGTATTCACTGGAGTTTAGAAGGATGAGGGGGTATCTTATAGAAACATATCAAATTATAAAAGGACTGGACAAGCTAAATGCAGGAAAAATGTTCCCAATGTTGGGCGAGTATAGAACCAGGGGCCACGGTCTTAGAATCTCGGGATATGGGGAGAAGGCAGGCACGGGTTATTGATTGGGGATGATCAGCCATGATCACAATGAATGGCTCGAAGGGCCGAATGGCCTCCTCCTGCACCTATTTTCTATGTAACATGAAATTATGGGGGTTTGAGATTGCAACCTTAACGTGGTCCACCCTATTTCGACTAATGCAATCAACCCGATGTGCACAAGCAAGAACAAATAGAACAAGTTGACCTACAACTTTAGGCTGTGCATGCCATACGCAAGAAGAAGATGAATGAATGAAACGGCATGCAGCAAGCAACGTGTATACGCCATTCATAATTACCTTCTCTTTGCTTCTTCATATTGAAGACTCAGTCTGACACTCTCTGCCAAGTTGGCCTGGCTTTTTGGTCCAAACTAAGAAAAAATAGACAATAGACAATAAACAATAGGTGCAGGAGTAGGCCATTCAGCCCTTCGAGCCAGCACCGCCATTCAATGTGATCATGGCTGATCATCCCCAATCAGTACCCCGTTCCTGCCTTCTCCCCATATCCCCTGACTCCGCTATTTTTAAGAGCCCTATCTAGCTCTCTCTTGAAAGTATCCAGAGCACCGGCTTGAGGCAGAGAATTCCACAGACTCAAAACTCTCTGTGAGAAAAAGTGTTTCTTCGTCTCCGTTCTAAATGGCTTACCCCTTATTCTTAAAACTGTGGCCCCCGGTTCTGGACTCCCCCAACATCGGGAACATGTTTCCTGCCTCTAGCGTGTCCAAACCCTTAATAATCTTATATGTTTCAATAAGATATCCTCTCATCCTTCGAAATTCCAGAGTGTACAAGCCCAGCCGCTCCATTCTCTCAGCATAAGACGGTCCCGCCATCCCGGGAATTAACCTGGTGAACCTGCGCTGAACTCCCTCAATAGCAAGAATTGTCTTGGATATGGGCCAAATGCATACAGGTGAGCCTAGTATAGATGGGGCATGTTGGTCGCTGTGGGCAAGTTGAGCAGGTAGACTCTGATTATTGAAAGAATTGAAACACTTACGTCTCCAATGATATTGGTTTGTGAGCCGGCATCGAGGCAGCGCCTGGGTATGGAGAGATGGGAACTGCTCGGATTAGACTGCAGGTCCGACTCTGAGCTTCCCACGTGTTGGTTGGACTGGAATCTACTCCTCAGTTTAGCGAGACTCTGGCGAGAAGCAATCGGAGGAAGTGAAATAAAATTCTCATCCTAATCAATTAAACAACCTTCGAACAGTTCAATTCAGCTTAGTTTACTGTCACGTGTACCGAGGTACAGAGAAAAGGTTTTGTTGCAATAGACAATAGACAATAGGTGCAGGAGTAGGCCATTCGTCCCCTTCAAGCCAGCACCGCCATTCAATGTGATCATGGCTGATCATCCCCAATCAGTACCCCGTACCTGCCTTCTCCCCATATCCCCTGTCTATTATCTCCAAAAATGGACTGGTTTGTAGGTTAATTGGCTTGGTAAATGTAACAAATTGTAACAAAGCTGCTCCATTCTATCAGCATATGACAGTCCCGCCATCCCGGGAATTAACCTTGTAAACCTACGCTGCACTCCCTCAATAGCAAGAATGTCCTTCCTCAAATTAGGGGACCAAAACTGCACACAATACTCCAGGTGTGGTCTCACTAGGGCTCTGTACAACTGCAGAAGGACCTCTATGCTCCTATATTCAATTCCTCTTGTTATAAAGGCCAACATGCCATTCACTTTCATCACTGCCTGCTGTACCTGCATGCTTACTTTCATAGACTGATGTACAAGGACCCCTAGATCCCGTTGTACTTCCCCTTTTCCCAACTTGACGCCATTTAGATAGTAACCAGTGCAAACCAGTCAGCAGAAAGACAATACATGATTACAATCGAGCCGTTCACAGTGTACAGATACATGATAAGGGAATAACGTTTAGTGCAAGGTAAAGCCAGCAAAGTCTGATCAAAGATAATCTGAGGGTCACCAATGAGGTAGATAGTAGTTCAGCACTGCTCTCTGGCTATGAATTCCACAGATTCACCACCCTCTGACCAAATAAATTTCTCCACATCTCCTCCCTAATGGTACGTCCGTTTATTCTGATGCTATGACCTCTGACCCTAGTCTCTCCCACTTGTATCTTAATATTATAGCTTTTTTTTAGTTTAGTTTAGAGATACAGTGCGGAAAAGGGCCCTTCGGCCCACTGGGTCCATGCCGACCAGCGATCCCTGCATATCATAACACTAACTTACTCACTAAGGACAAATTGTTACATTTACCAGGCCAATTAACCTACAAACCAGTCCGTCTTTGGAATGTGAGAGGAAATGCAAGACAATACACAATAGACAATAGGTGCAGGAGTAGGCCATTCGGCCCTTCGAGCCAGCACCGCCATACAATGTGATCATGGCTGATCATCCCCAATCAGTACCCCGTTCCTGCCTTCTCCCCATATCCCCTAACTCCGCTATCTTTAAGAGCCCTATCGAGCTCTCTCTTGAAAGCATCCAGAGAACGGGCCTCCACCGCCCTCTGAGGCAGAGAATTCCACAGACTAACAACTCTCTGTGAGAAAAAATGTTTCCTCGTCTCTATTCTAAATGGCTTACTCCTTATTTTTAAACTGTGGCCCCTGGTTCTGGACTCCCCCAACATCGGGAACATGTTTTCCTGCCTCTAGCGTGTCCAAACCCTTAATAATCTTATATGTTTCAATAAGATTCCCTTTCATCCTTCTAAACTCCAGAGTGTACAAGCCCAGCCGCTCCATTCTCTCAGCATCTCGGAGAAAACCCACGCAGGTGACGGGGAGAACGTACAAAGTCCGTACAGACAGCACCCGTGGTCGGGATCGAACCCGGGTCTCCGGTGCTGCATTCGCTGTAAGGCAGCAACTCCACCGCAGTGCCACCGACTAATTTTGAACTCACAGTTCAGTGAATGTGTGTACCTGCATCAGATCTTGTTTCTCTTTCTCGCCCGTACTAATGTCCTTCTTGATAGTTTTTAGCCGACTCATGATGGCCTTGGCTTCTGTTAGTTGGTAACCATTCTGCACTCCTGACATCTTCCGATCGATTCTGCAGCAGAAGAGACAAAGAAACCGATTAAAAGCCAGGGGAAGATAAACGTGGGGGCGAGATTGAAAACGTAGTCAAATCAAAGAACCACTTTGCGCCCAGCAGCTCCCTATACTTGCAAGTATTCCGCCTGCAGGGATCCGAAGGCAAGCAGCAACTCTGGCACTATCTTGTCGTGCCACAGACCCAGATCACCTCCTCCATCGGGCTATCAGCAGAGAGCAGAGACCACCCCGACTGAAGTCCCGTCACCCCTTTGCTCCACATGGAAAACAACTCTCAGCATCCATCCATCCATCCAGCCAACTGGGACAGAAGCACACTGGATAGCCACCAAGTGGTCACAGGGAGTGGAAGGCAACCTCATCTCCATTACACAGCTACATCTCTTCACCAGATAAAAGCTGTCCAGGGTCTGAGCTCCCCAGGGGAGCATGGGTGAAGATCAACAGACTTGGTGCTGGTGTTGGGCGTTTCACCGCCAGCGTGTGGAGATAGATGGGGGCTCCCTCCGCCAGAGCCCAGCCTGTGAATGTGGAGCAGAACAACAGACAGCCAACCATGTCATCTCTGGGTGCCCGCTCTACCACCCACCAAATGGAGCTGTGTCAGGGCCTGGCAGACATTGACGCCAACAGAGACAACAACCTGGCTGCTCAACACCCGGCACGAGATCTAACTATTCCTTTGGTTTATGTATGTTTCATTCGCAAGTAGAAGAAGGAAAAGCGCAGGGACTGACAGCTTTGTGTCGCATTCCTGCTGGCACGTCTCTCTCCCCTCCCCCAGGCCTCTCTGAAGAAGGGTCTCGACCCGAAACGTCATCCATTCCTTCGCTCCATAGATGCTGCCTCACCCGCTGAGTTTCTCCAGCATTTTTGTCTACTAGCTATTTGTGGCAATCCTTTGGCAGCTCGTTCCATAAACCCACCACCCTTTGTGTGAAAAAGTTGCCCCTCAGATTCCTATTAAATCCCGGGATGGCGGGACTGTCATATGCTGAGAGAATGGAGCGACTGGGCTTGTACACTCTGGAGTTTAGAAGGATGAGAGGGATTCTTATTGAAACCTATAAGATTGTTAAGGGTTTGGACACACGCTAGAGGCAGGAAACATGTTCCCGATGTTGGGGGAGTCCAGAACCAGGGGCCACAGTTTAAGAACAAGGGGTAAGCCATTTAGAACAGAGACCAGGAAACACTTTTTCTCACAGAGAGTTGTGAGTCTGTGGAATTCTCTGCCTCAGAGGGCGGTGGAGGCTGGTTCTCTGGATGCTTTCAAGAGAGAGCTAGATAGGGCTCTTAAAGATAGCGGAGTCAGGGGATATGGGGAGAAGGCAGGAACGGGGTACTGATTGGGGATGATCAGCCATGATCACATTGAATGGCGGTGCTGGCTCGAAGGGCCAAATGGCCTACTCCTGCACCTATTGTCTATTGTCTAAATCTTTCCCCCTTCACCCTAAACCTATGTCCTCTAGTTCTTGATTCATCTATTCTGCGAATGAAAATTGCCAGGCTTTTTTTTCCAGTCAGCTCCACAAAAACATGACGACTCTCTTAACCCGGAGTAATGTGTGACTACAGTACTTTCCCACAGAAGCTGCCTGACCCGCTGAGTTACTCCAGCACTCTGTGAAACATCAGAGTGCAGCAGCAGCAGCGCCTTGCCCATGGCCCCGTCGGTCGGTCGGCAGCCCGGCCAGCTCTCCGACCTATGGACCTTCGCTTGCCGCCGACACCACCACCACCACCCCTCCTTCTCATGGCCGATCATCGGTTCATGAGTTGGACGGGGCGCCGGACTTTGCTCGCGACGTCGCGCGGCCCCCGTGCCAAAACTCCTCAGCTGGCCCGCCGGCTGGGCTTTGTGTGCAGTCCAGCACCCGGGGCCAACTCATCATTCACCCAGCCACGGCCCAGTCAGTCACCGAATTGCTGTTGCGAATTTGTCCCTTATTTTGACCTTTTCTCCCTTATTTGTGAGTGAGAGAGTTGGCGACTGTAAGTATTGCGCGCAGTTCTGGTCGCCCCCATTACAGGAAGGATGTGGGGGCTTTGGAGACGGTGCAGAGGAGGTTTACCAAAACGATGCCTGGATTAGAGGGTTTCAGCTACAGGGAGAGAGGTTGGATAGACTTGGATTGTTTTCTCCGGAACTTCAGAGGTTGAGGGGAGACATGTTACATTTTGCACTGCAACAACTGTTGCTTGCAAGATGACAATAAAGGTTGATTGATTGATTGATTGATGAAAGAAGTGTATTATGAGAGGCATAAGGAGGTAAACAGTCAGAACCCTTTTCCCACACTAGGGGGCAGAGTGAGAGGGGGAAAGTTTAAAGGAGATGTGCGGGGCAAGTTTGTACTTTACACAGAGGGTGGTGGGTGCCTGGAACGTGCTGCCAGGGGTGGTGGTGGAGGCACATACCATAGTGGGGTTTAAGAGGCTTTTAGATAGGCTGAGGGAAGTTCTGGGAATGGAGGGATGTGGGTCGTACAGGCAAAGGAGATCAGTTGAGCTTGGCATCATGTTCAGGACAAACATTGTGGACTGAAGGGGTGTTTCTGTGCTGTACTGTTCTATGTTCTATCCATGTTCACCACAGATGCTGCCTGACCCGCTGAGTTACTCCAGCACTCTGTGAAACGTCACCTATCCATGTTCTCCACAGATGCTGCCTGACCCGCTGAGTTACTCCAGCACTCTGTGAAACGTCACCTATCCATGTTCTCCACAGATGCTGCCTGACCCGCTGAGTTACTCCAGCACCGCATGTTTTTTTTTAATGTAAGCAGATACTCTGACCTAGAAATTCTTTGGCAAGCAGAATGCAACCTAATGTGGAACAACAAATAATTTTATTAAAGGGCTGGTGGAACAAGGTTCTTCTGCGCACAAGACCCACGAGCTACAGAAAACGGATAATATAAAGTGTTGGAGTAACTCAGCAAAAGGGGCTGGTGGAGTGGGATAACTCAGCTGGGTAAGGGCAGCATCTGTGGAGAACCCCGACTGATGGGGGGTGGGGTGCACGTGGGGGGGGGGGGGGGGGGGGGCGGTGGGTGGTGCGGGGGTGGGTGCGGGGTGTTGACGGAAAGGGGGGCGAGGGTTGTTTGGGGGGGTGGGGGGGGTTTGAGGGGGGGGTGTGGTGTTGTGTGTTGGGGTAGGGGTCGGGGGGTCGGTGGGGGGCAAAAGCCCGAGTCCGGAAGGGTATCTCAGGCGGGACCCCAGGGGACCTGGGGTTGGCGAGGGGTGGTGGGTTGGGTTGCCGGGTTTTTGGTGGGGGGGGTGGGGGGTGGGGCGTTTGGGGTGGTGGTGGGCGGGGTGGGTGGGGGTGGTGGGTTGGGCGCGAGGGGGGTGCGGGGTTGGTGGGGGGGGGTGGGGGGGGGTGGGGGGTTGGGGGTAGTCCGGGTGTGGTGGGGGAGGGGGGGGGGTGGGTGTGTGGTGGTGGGGGGGGTGGGGGGCGGGGGGGGGTGGGGGAGGGGGGGGTGGGGTGGCGGCGGTTGGTGTGGGCGTGTGGGTTGTTGTGGTGGGGGGTGGGGGCTGGGGGGGGGGTGTTGCGTGGGGGGGGGGGGGGGGGGGGAGTGTGGTGGGTGTGTGGGTTGTGGGGGGGGGGGGGTTGTGGGGGGGAGAGCGGGGTGGGGGGACAGCTGGTGGGGCGGGTGGGTTTGGCTGTGTGGTGGTGGGAGTTGGGGTAATCACGCGTGCCGTTGTGTGGGTTGTGTCGAGAGGGCGGGAGAAGAAGGGAAAGAGGCGGAGACAGTGGGCTGTCTGGGAGAAGCTGGGGAGGCGGAGATGAAGGAGGGAGGAAAGGAAAGCAGGGACGACCTTTAAATTGGAGAAGTCAATGGTCATACACTGGCGGTGTCCAACTACAAGCAAAATATGAGGTGTGCTCATCCAAGTACGTGGACTCACCTCCGCGGGGAGGGGGCAGCATCTATGGAGCGACAGGAAAGGTGACGTTTTGGTCTGAGACCCTGATAACATATTTCACACTGTGGATAATTAGATCGAAGGCACTGGTGTAATCAGCCTATTCTCGCTTTATAACAAATGCCTCAACTGCCCTTGACAGGGGTCGCATATCACACTTCCCTTGTGTAAGCCCACCCTACTCCATCGTTTAATTCCCATTGGACATTTTGGAGGACAACAAGAACAATAGCCTTTAAAACAAAACAAATGTCCGATCGCTTTGCCCTAATTTTTCCCATACAGAGATTGATCCTGGGAGTGGCAAAAGGGGACTGTCATCTGAGGAAAGATCTGAAAGAAGTGGTATCATGGAGTTTAGAAGGAGGAGGTGTATCTTCTAGAAAAATACAAAATTATAAAAGGAATGGACCAGGTAGATGCAGGAACGATCCATGTTGGCGAGCCAGAATCAGGGAACGCCCAAAATGCTGGCCATCTTGAGGGAAAACTACAGATGATGGAATAGAACAACATCGAAACATAGAAACTAGGTGCCTTCCAGCCAGCAACAGCCATTCATGTGATCAAGGCGGATCATCCACAATCAGTACAGCGTTCCTGCCTTTCCCATATCCTTGATTCCGTTTGCCCCAACATGCTCTATCTAACTCTCTTTTAAAATTCATCCTGTGAATTGGCCTCCCATGCCTTCTGTGGCAGAGAGTTCCACAAAAATCACAAATCTGGAATTTAGATAAGGATGAGAGGATATCTCTATGACTAAGATAAGTTATTAAGGGTTTGGACGCATAGAGGCAGGAAACATGTTCCGAGTTGGGGGAAGTAGTTACCAGGAGGCCACAGTTTAAGAACAAGGGGTAAGCATTAGAACGGAGATGAGGAAACACGTTTCTCAACAGAGAGTGTGAGTCTGGAATTCTCTGCTCAGGAGCAGTGGTGAAGGAGGACCGGTTCTCTGGAATGCTTTCAAGAGAGAAGATAGAGAGGGCTCAAAAAGCTAGCTGACGTCAGGGGGATATGGGGAGAAGGGAGGAACGGGGTACTGATGGGGGATGATCAGCCATCGATCACATGAATCGCCGTTCTGGCTCGAAAGGGTGAATGGCCTCTTCCTGCCCCTATTGCCCTTGTCTATGGGTGCTTTTTTTTTTCTCATCACAGTTTTAAGTGGCTTCCCTTTATTCCTCGACTGGTGGCCACTGAGTTCTGAGAATTCCCCAACCCTTGGGAAAACAATTCCATGCATCGAGGCTCGTCCAGTCTTTTGTTGGCTTTTTTGCAAGCTAAACGTGCATGGTCACATAAACTGTCAGCAGACGTTTGTACTGGTGAAACCAAATCCTGAACCCTGCCAAGCCTTTCACACAGCTTAGCATTGTTCCCTTGTTGTATTTTGTTGACAAGATGAACAAAACATTTTGGATACCAAAAATCAGCACTGTCACGGAAGACAAAACTATATCTCACGATACGCATTATTGCCGATTCATAAAAAACCCACACTTGCTAACCCAAATCATGGGTGGCAGGCACGGGGGAGCGCGGATAGAGTTGCTGGCCTCACAGCGACAAGAAGACCCAGGTCCCATTAGGGGAAACATACAAAACATAGAAAATTGGTTGCAGGCCAGTGTAGCAAGTCGGCCCATTCAAGCCTGCACCGCCATTCAATATGATCATGGCTGATCATCCAACTCAGTATCCCGTACCTGCCTTCTCTCCATACCCCTGATCCCCTTAGCCACAAGGGCCACATCTAAATCCCTCGTACTTAAAGTTATAGCCAAATGAACTGGCCCTTGACCTTACCCTCTGTGGCAGAGAGTTCCAGAGATTCAACCACTCTTGTGTGAGTAAAAAAAGTTATTTATCATTGGTTTAAAGGATTTCCCCCTATCCTTAAGCTTGTGACCCCTTGTCCTGGACTTTCCCACATCGGGAACAATCTTCCTGCATCTAGGGTGTCAAACCCTTAGAATTGTTGTACAGTTTCTATAAGATCCCCTTCGTCAATATCCCTAAATTACTAGCAGTATTAAACAAAGTATATCCAGTCTTTCTTCATTGAAGACAGTCCATGCACATCCCCGGATATCAGCCTGGTACATCCAGGCAATCAAGTCTGGGTGCATCCTACCTACGGGTGCTTGTCTGTACGGCGTTTGCACCGTTCTCCCGTGACCTGGTGGGTTTTATACGGAGCGCTCCGGTTCCACCCCACGCTCCAAAAGACGTACAGGTTTGTAGGTTTTTCGTTTTGTTTAGAGATACAGAGCGGAGGAGGGAAACAGACCACCGAGTCCACACCAAACAGCGATACTCGCACACTAACATTATCCTACACACACTCGGGAGAGGTGTTACATTATATTCCAAGCAAATGCCGCAACGATAATTGACCGATTTAAAATTGGCTAAATTGGTTCCTAGTGTATAGGATAGGTGTTAATGTGACGGGCATCACTGTGCAACCGTGCCCAACTTTGGGACAAACTAACGACAACCTGAACTCCCATAGGGAAATGTCTTGTTGGTTACCTTGGTGCGTTTGGCGGTTGAGTGAGGAGCCAAAACATTTGTGTACTTCACGAAGTCTGAAGAAGGGTCCCCAATCCTTAAAGTCACAGCCAGGTCGAACCAAGGAAACTGCAGATGCGGGGGTCAGTACACAAAGAATAAAAGGTGCGGGGGGAAACTCCAAGGTCAGGCGCTCTTGGCGACCATGGATAGTGACTTGAAATTTCGCCTTAGAGATACCGAGCGTGGGAAGCAGGCGCTTGGTCAATACGAGGTCCGTGCCCGACCAGCGACCCCCCCGTACAATAGCACTACCTTAAGCACTAGGGTAATTTACAACTTACAGAAGCCAATTAATACCCAACCTTGTAGTCTTGAATGTGGGAGGAAACTGCCCAAG
>NW_026576545.1:0-89880 GCF_028641065.1 Leucoraja erinaceus
ATTATTCAAGGTCACATGGAAGTTCTAGTTTCTTTCACAATCTTACTATTCTCAGGTCTTCTTAGTTATCTGTGATTTAACACCGCTGCTTTGAAGATTGACGCGCACGCAGACGGACGGCCCTTCTTCACATAATCGCTCATCGTAACTCCTCATAAAAATCAAGATCAAACTTCAAACTGGTAAGTTCTCGTTTAATCTTACTATTTTATATTGCATTTAGCAATAAAATTACATTAATTGTATGTTTATTGTTTAATGCATAATATATTGAATGTCAATGAAGCCCCCATGGGTAGATAACATTGCATTACAACATCGCTACTGAAATAAAGGTGTACAGGTCCCTTCTAGAACTGATCTCTTGGCACCTTCATACCCAGGAACACAGCCTGAATGCTAATTATATTATTCTGTTAATTGAAGCTCAATTAGACCAGACAAATGAATGTCATTTTATTGTAGACCAGCATCTGCAGTTACTTGTGTCTCCATATCAACGTCCACCAGAGCTGGATTGGCTGCACACACTGGTCACTTTCTGATCCACCTACATACTGCACATGTGATTCCGTAATCTAAAATCCATCGATCCCCACCATCTCTCTGACCTGCTCTCCACCACTCTCCCCCTGGACTCAACCCATATCTCACCTGATGATCTCACAAACCATCTCAACTCCACCTTGTCTACCTCCCTTAACATTCTGGCCCCCCTCAAAACAAGAACCGTAACTTCTAACACATCTTCACCCTGGTACACACCTGCACTTCGTAAGCTGAAACAGACTGGTCGCTGACTTGAACGACTCACAAAGAAATCATCTCTCACAGTCCACCATGAAGCTTACAAACTCCATCTCATTGCCTACAAAGATGCCCTCATTGCTGCAAAATCTGCCTACCTCTCCTCCATATTCACCGACCCCTGCCTAAACCACAGAACCCTCTTCTCCACAGTGGGCAACCTCCTCAAGCCTCGAGCCAACACTCTCCCTACCTCTACTCCGGATCTCTGCAACTCATTCCTCCACTTTTTCGCTGATAAAATCAGCACCATCTATCAATCTTTATCCCCTGTACCCGACTCCCCAGCATCTCGTTGTCTCTGTACTCCCCAGCATCTACTCCACCACCTACCAAGGCCCCTCCTTTCAACATCTCCACTGACCTCCTTACCCCTCCTCCACACTGCTTCCTCTCCCAGTTTGACCTGGTCACCCCTACTGAAATCCCCAAACTCATCAGCTCTTCCAAACCCACTACCTGCTCCCTCGACCCTCTCCCCACTCCCCTGCTGAAGTCCTGCCTCCCCGTCCTCTGCCCCTACCTCACTTATCTCTTCTACTCCTCATTGTCCCAAGGAATTGTCCCCTCCGCTTTCAAAACTGCTGCTGTCACACCAATCTTAAAGAAACCTGGTCTTGATCCCTCCTCTCTCATTAACTACCGCCCAATCTCCCCTTTCTTTCAAAAACCCTGGAGCGTATCGTTGCGGCATCTGCTCTGGTATGGCAACTGCTCTGTCTCCGACCGGAAGGCCTTGCAGAGGGTGGTGAAAATTGCCCAACGCATCACCGGTTCCTCGCTCCCCTCCATTGAGTCTGTCTAAAGCAAGCATTGTCTGCGGAGTTCGCTCAGCATCGCCAAGGACTGCTCTCACCCCAACCATGGACTGTTTACCCTCCTACCATCTGGGAGGCGCTACAGGTCTCTCTGTTGCCGGACCAGCAGGTCTAGGAACAGTTTCTTCCCGGCGGCTGTCACTCTACTCAACAACGTACCTCGGTGACTGCCAATCACCCCCCCCCCGACACTCCTCCCACAGGGAAAACACTATGTCTGTATATATGCTAATGTAAATATTTATTCAAATCATATGCTATGTCGCTCTTCCAGGGAGATGCTAAATGTATTTCGTTGTCTCTGTACTGTACACTGACAATGACAATGAAAGTTGAATCTGATCTGAATCTGAATCTGACAACTTCATTCCCACCTCCTTGCGTATAACCTACTTGAACCCCTCCAATCTGGCTTTCGCCCCCTCCATAGCACAGAAACTGCTCTCCTCAAAGTCCTCAACGACCTCCTCACCTCTGCTGACACTGGTTCCCTCAACATCCTCATCCTCCTTGACCTGAGTGCAGCCTTCGATACAGTGAACCATAACATCCTGCTTCCCAGACTTGGGGACCTCGGCATTGAAGGCTCTGCAGTCAGCTGGCTCTGTTTCTACCTTTCCAACAGATGCCACTTCATCTCTCTCCATAACCACACCTCTACTACAGCCACAGTCACTCAAGGCGTTCCCCAAGGCTCCGTACTCGGCCCCCTCCTCTTCATCATCTACATCCTCCCCCTTGGTCAGATACTCCGCCATTTCAACCTGGACTTCCACTATTACGCTGATGACACCCAGATCTACCTCGGCGCCAAATCCCCCCACAACCCCCTCCCCTCCTCTCCCATATCCCATATGTTTGTCAGCTATAAAAACCTGGATGCAACATAACTTCCTCAAACTCAACAGCGATAAAACAAAATTTCTCCTCATAGGCTCCAAATCCACAGTCAGCAAAATCAATAACCCCACTCTCACCATCGACGGCACCACTGTCTCCCCATCTCCCCAGGCCCGCAACCTTGGCGTGATCTTTGATTCCACCCTCTCCCTTGAGCCTCACTTCCGCCATGTCATTAAAACCTCCTTCTTTCACCTCCGCAACAGCACCAAACTCAGACCCTCTCTCACACCTCCCGCTGCTGAATGACTCATCCATGCCTTCATCTCCTCCCGACTGGACTACTGCAACTCACTTCTCCTTGGCATCAGCTCCACCTACATCAACCGACTCCAACTGGTCCAGAACGCAGCTGCCCGACTCATCACCCCCACCAAATCCTGGCATCACATCACTCCAGTCCTCAAACAACTTCACTGGCTTCCCATCTCCCACCGGATCACCTACAAAATCCTGATCCTCACCTACAAAGCCCTCCACCATCTGGCCCCCCCATATCTCACTGACCTCCTATCCCCCTACCAACCCTCACGGTCCCTCAGATCCACATCAGCCGGTCTCCTCTCCATCCACAAATCCAACCTCCACAGTTTTGGGGACAGAGCCTTCTCCAGGGCAGCTCCCAGGCTCTGGAACTCCCTCCCCCAACAGATCCGCAATTCCGTGTCCCTCACCATCTTCCAGTCCCGCCTCAAGACCCATCTCTTCACCTCTGCCTATCCTTAGCCCCACGTCCCCATCCCTTTTCATCTGTGCTTGAATTGCCTCATATTGTGTTTTGAATTGAATTCTGTCTTTAATTTGTGTACTAGTCATGTCTCTACTATTTATTTCATTCCGCTTACATGTTTTTCCTCTACTTGCTAAATTTTTGTAAGGTGTCCTTGAGACTCTTGAAAGGCGCCCATAAATAAAATTTATTATTATTATTATTATGTGAAGGAAGGCTACTCATTACTCACCTGGACAGGAGTAATTACAACCTTGCATTAGTTTCCTTGCCACTGGCTGCTCACTCTGGCTGCTGTGCACATCACCCATGATGAACTTCACCAGAACTGTGCCGTGCAAGGTCCTGGCCACAGACGTAACATATGCAGGAAAGAATGTGGGATAACATTAGCTATCCTCCAATCCACAGGAACTGATCCTCAATCTATTGAACATTGGAAAATGATCACCAATGCATCCACTATTTCTAGAGCCACCTCCCTGAGGACCCTGGGATGCAGACCATTAGGTCCAGGGGATTTATCATCCTTCAGTCCCATTAGCCTACCCAATATTTCTCGCCTATTTAGTTCCTATACCCTTTTCTGCCTGGCTCTGTGTCTAGGTGCCTCCTCTGTGTACATACTAACATTATTATTCCATCCAAAAACATCACCTCACAATTACCAACTGCTGTGGCAATGCCTCTGTTACCACTAGGCAGTGCTGGTCTGTGAAATGATGCATGGCCGTGGAAGTCATTGACATCCTTGGCATTTAACCATGAAAGAGGCTGCAATATGGGAGAAAAATATTCAAATTGGTCTGGGTGGTTAACAAAGCATTTCATGAAGCACACAGCGTACACAGCCGGGAAGTTACATCTATAAGGCATTATATGAAGCCTGGCTTGAGTCCTGTGCCCAGTTCCAGAAATTTAGCTGTAGAAGGATTGTGAGGTTTGGTGAGGGCCCAGAGGGATTTACAGGAGCTCTCGAGAGATGAGGAATTATGTGTGGCAAACACAAAATGCTGTAGTAACTCAGCGGAACAGGCAGCATCCCAGGAGAGAAGGAACGGATGACGATTCGAGTCGAGACCCTTCTTGGGTGTATGTGGGTGGGAAAGGGAAGCCAAGGATGTTTCCTTAGAGCTGAGGGGCAAGAGGAGCAGTAACAGCACTGTGGTGCAGCTTGTGGAGCCACCTTTTTGCAGCTCCTCTGACCCCGGTTCAATCCTGACCTCGGGTGCTGCCTGTGTGGAGTTTGCATGCTCTCCCTCTGAATGTGTGAGTTCCCTTTGGGCGCATCAGGGAAGCAGTCCCAGCTGTGAAGGGTGTGATTGCGATAACCAGAAGGTATTGATTTAAGGTGTTGGATGAAGAAATGAAGACAAACATTGGAAGCACATTTTACATGAAGGGAGGAGCACTTGAAATAGCAGACAAAATGTGTAGCAAGGAACTGCAGATGCTGGTTTAAACTGAAGATAGACACATAAAGCTGGAGTAACTCAGTGGGACAGGCAGCATGTCTGTAGAGAAGGAATGGACGTTTCGGGTCGAGACAGTTCTTCAGACTGAAAGTCACGGGAAAGGGAAAGGAGAGATATAGATGATGATGTAGAGAGATATAGAACAATGGATGAAAGATATGGAAAAAAAGTAACGATGATAAAGGAAACAGGCCATTGTTAGCTGTTTGCTGGGTGTAAACGAGAAGCTGGTGCGACTTGGGTGGGGGAGGGATGGAGAGAGAGGGAATACCGGGTTTACTTGAAGTTAGAGAAATCAATATTCTGGGCTGTAAGATGCCCAAGCGAAATATGAGATGCTGTTCCTCCAATTTGCGTTTAGCCTCACTCTGACAATGGAGGAGACCGAGGACAGAAAGGTCTGAGTGTGAATGGGGCAGAGAATTAAAGTGTTTATTAAGCGGGAGATCAGGTGGGTCCAGGCTGACTGAGCGAAGGTGTTGTGGTGGGGTGTGGGAGTGGTGATGGGTGACAGGGGGTGTGGGAGTGGTGGGGGGGGGGTGGCAGGGGAGTAATGGGGTTTGGGGGGGTTCAGAATGGTGGGGGTGCAGTGGGGGTAGTATGCAGGGGTGGGATGGGGGTGGTGGCGGGCAGGATGGGGGTTGAGGATGGATGGGGGGGAGTGGTGAGGTCGCTGGAGGTGTAGGGACAGTTTGAGGTGAGGGGGTGCTGGGTGGGTCTGGATGGTGTGGTTAGGAGGTGGGGGGGGGGGGGACCTGGGGGGATTGAGGGGGGGGGGAGGGGGGTGGGGGTGGGTGGGTAGGGGTGGGTTAGGCAGTGGGGTGGGATGATTATCTCAATGGGGTGGGTTGGTGGGGGGGTGGGCAGGAGCATGGGTGTGGTGAGGTGGGGGAGAGGGGCTGACAGGTACAGGGTGGGGGAAAGCTAATGGGGGGTGGAGTGTCAGGGTGGAGAGATTTAGTATAGGGTGAGGTTGGAAGGTAGTTGTGGGGTGGGTGGGTCAGGTCTGGAGTATGGTGTGTGGGGTGGTCAGGGTGGGGTGGGGGGGGGTGGATGGGGGTGGGTGGAGGTGAGAGTGGGTATGGTGGTGAGTTGAGGGGTGGGGTGGTGGGATTGTATGGTGGTGATTGTGGTGGGGTTCTGTGGGTAATGGTGGGGTGCACAAGCAGTGGGGGTGTTTGTGGGTAATGTTGGGGTTGTCCAGGAGGGGGGTGGTGGTTGTAGGTGTGAGGGGGGACTGAGGTGAGAAAAATGCTAACTCATGCTGAGAGTTGGATCCACGGGGTCCCTGTCAGTGGGTGGGGAGTAGGCCAGGGCCCTGTGAGTCCAGCACCACCATTCACTGTGATCAGGTGATCATCCACAGTCCAGTACCAATGGTTTCTGCCTTCTCCCCATATCCCTGGGTTCTGCTATCTTTAAGAACTCTAGCTAACTCTCTCCTGAAAGCCTCCAGAGAATTTGCCTCACTGCCTTCTGAGGCAGAGAGTGGGAAGGATTCACAAGTCTGTGTGAAAAAGTTTTTCCTCATCTCCATTCCCAAATGGCTTACCCCTTATTCTTGAACTGTGGCCCCTGGTTCTGGACTCTCTCAACATCGTGTGTTTGTGCGTCTACAGGTGTGGTCAAACCCTTAATAATCTTAAGGGCCTGTGGTGGATTGGACGACCTAATCCACGTGTTTAGAGGACCCTAGACGAATTGATAAAAATGTCAAGGTCGTGTTGACTGTGTGGGGACCTCCTACGACTATGGTAGACCTCAGGTGGTGGGGGGTGGGGTGGAGAGTTGGGGATGGAGGGGAGTCAGGGGAAGTGGTCAACTTGGGAGAGATTGAGGTTGACCACCACCCTAAGACCAACTAAACGGGGGGGTGGGTGGGACTCGGAAGTATGGTGGGTCGCGGGTGGCTGCAAGCCGGCAGCCCTGCCAGCAGTGTGGGTGGATATTCTTGGGTGTTTTTATGGGGGTAGTATGGGAATGTGGGTTGTTGGGGTTCCTCTGTGTGCAGCTTGTGTGGGGGGGTGTCAGTGAGGGGGGGCTTTGGTCGCCTCCTCCACGGAGAGGCGACTTTTTTTTGGTGCCTCCCCCAGTGGCCTAACATCGGGATCGGTGCGGCCTTTCAGCGAGGTGCTGCTGTGCTGCTGCGGATCGCGGCTGGCGTGGAGCTGGCGTGCCCTCGCTGGGGCTCAGGAGAGGGGTGCGCTGCTGTTTTGTGGCCCGGGCAGGGCCTGAAGCCGCAGACTGCAGGGCTCCAGCTGGCACGGCGTCCGCAGCCTGGGATCCCTGGGGTGGGACCCGGGAGAAGGTGAGAAGCTCCGACTCCGTCCTGCACATCTGGACGCCACAGCGACGGCTGGTGGATCGGGTCCAGTGGGGGGGTCCGCAGGGGGGAAATGGGGAGGGGTGGAGGGTTTGAAGCTGACCATGTGTGGAAGGTGTGGGAGGGGGGGTGTGGTGTGAGGCTGTCGGGATCAGGAGGGGTCAATAGACAACAGGTGCAGGAGTAGGCCCTTCGGCCCTTTGAGCCAACACCGCCATTCACTGTGATCATGGCTGATCATCCACAATCAGTACCCCATTCCTGCCTTCTCCCCATATCCCTTGTTTCCGCTATCTATAAGAGCTCTAGCTAATTTTCTCTTGAAAGCCTCCAGAGAATTTTTTTTACTCGTGGCCTTTTGAGGCAGAGAAAAAAACAGCAACACAACTGTGTGGCCACGAGTTTTTCGGAGACCACTCACGAGCAAAGGAAGCTTACACCGTTATTCTTAAACTGTGGCCCCTGGTTCTGGACGCTCCCAACATCGGGAACATGTTTCCTGCCTCTAGCGTGTCCAAACCCTTAAAATCTTATTTGTTTCAATAAGATACCCTCTCATCCTTCTAAATTCCAGAGTATGCAAGCTCAGACGTTAAATTCTGTCAACATATGGCAGTCCCGCTAACCCTGGAATTAACCTGGCGAACCTTCGCTGCACGCCCTCAATAGCAAGAATGCCCTTCCTCAAATTAGGAGACCAAAACTGCACACAATACTCCAGGTGTGGTCTCACTAGAGCTCTGTACAACTGCAGAAGGACCTCTTTGCTCCTATACTCAACACCTCTTGTTATGAAGGCCAACATGCCATTCACTTTCTTCACTGCCTGCTGTACCTGCATGCTTACTTTCAGTGACTGATGAACAAGGACCCCCAGGTCTCGCTGTATTTCCCCATCCCAACTTGATACCATTTAGATAATAATATTCCTTTCTGTGTTTGCTACCAAAGTGGATAACCTCACATTTATCCACATTAAACTGCATCTGCCCACTCACCCAACCTGTCCAAGTCACCCTGCATTCTCATAGCATCCTCCTCACAGTTCAAACTGTGTCATCTGCAAATTTGCTAATGGTACTTTTAATCCCTTCATCTAAATCATTAACATATATTGTAAATAGCTGCGGTCCCAGCACCGAGCCTTGCTGTTCCCCACTAGTCACTGCCTGCCATTCTGGAAGGGACCTGTTTATCCCTACTCTTTGTTTCCTGTCTGCCAACCAATTTTCTATCCATGTCAGTACCCTACCCCCAATACCATGCGCTCTAATTTTGCCCACTAATCTCCTATGTGGGACCTTATCAAATGCTTTCTGAAAGTCCAGGTACACTACATTCACTGGCTCTCCCTTGTCCATTTTCCTAGTTACATCCTCAAAGAACTTGGACCGATCCTGCTACTGCTATCCAAATGTGCCGCTATTTCATCTTTTACAGTCAGAGTGAGGCTATTGTGTGGAGGTGGGGATCAGGGAGGGGAGGTGAGGGTGGTGCTGGTTGGAACGTGGGGGTGTTGGTGCCGCAGTTGTCACGGTTCCTGTCCCCACCCTCGGGGGTTGGAATCGTGACACAAACTAACACTCTAGAATGTAGCATTTTGAACGATGCAGACAATGGGCAGCGGCACCGGGGGCGGGACATAGAAACAGACACAGACACAGACAGACGGCGTTGGAGGAGGTCGTGTCTGGTGTCTGCTCTGCTCAGCTCAGCTCAGCTATACTCTACCCTACCATCATCTACTATACTATATTATACTCTAGGTGCGGCGGGGACGGGTGGCGACCAGAAGGGGAGTGGGTGAAGTGGCCACGCTCCCGCTCCTTGTTCCCGGCGCCGCAGGGCAGCTTCTGCCGCTCGGACCCCGCAGGGACCATCACTCGGTGAGTCTGTCTGTCTGTCGTGTCGGTCCCTGGCCCCGCACAGGTGACCGCTCCTCCCGGCGCCGGGGGCCCTGCGGACGGGGGCGGCTCCCAGCCTCACCCCCTTGACTGCCTCCCCTTAAACACCGACCCACGGCAGCGCTGTCAGAGCCCAGGGGCGCTTGTACTAACCGCACACTTTAATAAGGTATTGTACAAGTTATTGACATTTGAAACTTTACAAAAACGACTTTTAAAGCCGCTTCCACTTGCCCTGCCTGTCAATGACATCACGATGGAATCCCGAATCTCATTGACATAAAATTCTAAACAAAATCCGTTTTGTTAAAATTCTTGCGTTTTCATTCACAATAACGTCACACAGGGAATCCGAATCTCATTTACATTAAAAATCGTGGAGGGAGGAAGGGAGTGAGAGGAGAGAGGTGATTGAGGGAGGGAGAGGTGATTGAGGGAGGAGGAGAGGGGAAAGAAGAGGGAAGGTGAAGGAAGATGCCTGGTGTGGGCCGAGCCTCGGGGCTGTAGCCGGGCCCGGGCTTTGGTCGCTGAGGAGCGGACACAGACACGGACTGGGCCCTGAGTGATGCTCCGGGCCCTGGGCTGGGGTTCGAGCCGGTGTGGGGTCCGGGGGCTGCTGCTCCAGGCCCCTGGGGAGAGGGAGGAGCGGGATCTGGAGCAAGGACTAGGCCGCAGCCTCGTCCCCTCCATCCCCCAGACTGCAGCATAGCCTCTCCCTTCCATGGCTCCAGGCCCTGTCGACACGTGACGCCTGTATGGTCGTGAATAGTCGTCCAAAGAGTCGTACCTTTTCCTGGTCGCCGCTGGATCTTCAACGTGTTGAAAATGCGACTATGACGGGTGCTGGCAGTCGCCGAAAAAAATCGCGTAAGTGGGACAGGCCCTTTAGACTGTTGAGGAAGCCTTGTTTATGGGCTCACAGTCAGGTGGGGGCTGTAAAGCTCCACTTGGTTCCAGTTGGATTGTCTGGTCCCTGTATTGTCTTAGATAGACACAAAATGTTGGAGTAAATCAACAGGCCAGGCAGCATCTCTGGAGAGAAGGAGTGGGTGACGTTTCTGGCTTAGACACTTCTCCAGACAGATATCAGGGGAGTGGGAGGTACATAGATAAGGAAGTGGATAGACAAGGAAATCTATAAGTGTATAGATAAGGATATCTCCCACTCCCCTGACATCAGTCTGAAGAAAGATCCCGACCAGAAATGTCATCCATTCCTTCGCTCCAGAGATGCTGCCTGTCCCGCTGTTTCTCCAGCATTTTGTGTCCATCTTTGGTGTATACCAGCATCTGCAGTTCCTTCCTACACAAACCATGTGGGCAGGCCGGTGGGGGTGAGTAGGAGGGGTTGGGCGAGATGTGTAAAATCACAAAGGATAGTGAGTGAGGAGAAGTCGTGAGTAAGGACGACAAAGTCATTGTGTTGACAGTGCAGGTTTAAAAGGCTGGCACGGTGGCGCAGATTCAATCCCGACTACAGGCTGTATTTACAGAGTTTGTACGTTCTCATCGAGACCGCGTGGGGTTCTCCGAGATCTTCCGTTTCCTCCCAAGCTCCAAAGACATACAGGTTTGTTGGTTATTTGGCTTTGTATAAATGTAAAATTGTCCCTAGTGTGTGTAGGGTAGAGTTAATGTTCGGGGATTGCTGGTCGGTGTGGACTCGGTGGGTCGAAGGTGTGTTTTTCAAGGCGCTGTACTAAAAACTCTACAGTGAGTGATTGGAAACAACCAGCGCTGCCTCTAGGTTTCTTGGCTTTCAGTTAGATTTGTTCTGAAACAGAGAAGGAAGCAGATCCGATGAACTTCTCAAAGAAACTGGAAAATGATGGAAATGATGCAGGCCAGTGGGGGAAGAACGAGGGCAGGAGGATTGGTGATTGTTCAAGCATTTGTGACTATCTTCTGTTCATGTAGCGGGCACAAGCAGCCATGGGTTAGACACTTGATATAGCTAGTTATATCTAGTCCCAAAGACGTGCGGATTTGTAGGTTTATTGACCTCTGTAAATTTTCCCTAGTGTGTAAGGGAGCTGATGTGAAAATGAGATACCTTTGGGGTTATGGGGAAAGGCGGGAGAATGGAGATGATGGGGAAAGATAGATCAGCCATGATTGAAAGGTGTAGTAAATGATGGGCCGAATGGCAATTCTGCTCCTCGAGAATATGAACTTATGAACATAGAACTAGTATGAAAGGGAGATTGATGATCAGAATGGACTCGATGGGCCAAGGCACCTGGATCCTTTCTGTACCTCAGGTTTATCTATATTCTTGTTACATGTGCTGGCGTACAGTGAAAAGCTATGTTTTGTAAGCTATCCAATCAAATCAGATAAAAAATATTCATAAATACAATCAAGGCAAGTCAAGTTCAATAGGTAGAGCAAAGGTGAAGATACAGAGTGCAGAATATAGTTCTCAGCATTGTAGCGCATCAGTTCCAGACACTGTCCAATGTGCGCAATGTTGGTGGAGGTGAATCGGACAGTACCCTAGTTTCATTAGTTCATAAGTGATAGGAGAATTATTGGGCCATTCGGCCCATCAAGTCTACTTCGCCATTCAATCATGGCTGATCTAACTCTTTCTCCTAACCCCATCTCCTCCCCATAACTCCTGACACCTGTACCAGTCAATAATCTACCTTTCTCGGCCTTAAAAATATCCATTGACGGCCTCCACAACCTTCTGTGGCAATGAGTTCCACAAATTCATCACCCTCTGACTGAAGAAATACCTCCTTATCTCCTTCCTAAAGGAACGTCTTTTAATTCCAAGGCTATGACCTCAGGACCTAGAAACATCCTCTCCACATCACAGTTTATGATTATCCCTACTCTTTGTTTCCTGTCTGCCAACCAATTTTCCACCCATGTCAGCACTCTACCCCCAATACCATGTGCCCTGTCATGTGCAGGGAGGGTGTGTAGGATGACAGCAATGTGTTCCCCCTCCTCCCTCTCTGGGCCAGCGGGCAGGGTGCCAGTACCCAGTGCAGGGCTGCCCCTCACACTGTCTTTCTCTTTGCTCACAGTTAGTGCGGAAGACTCGACGTTCCGTGCTCGGGCTGAGGCTCGGGGTTGTGGTGCTACGGTGAGGATGTCTCGCCGCAGTCCCCGTCTGGCCGGCAACGGCTACTACCAGCCCCGCAACGACACCTCCAGCAGCGGCGGCAGCTCCGTCAAATCCGGTGCTCCCTCTTACAAGGAGACTCTCGTCAAGTAAGTCTCACTAACTCTCTCTAGTCTCGTTCCCCCACCCCCTCCCTCTCGTTCTTTCCTCTCTAAGCTATGCTCCTTTCTAACAGTAAAGATGCAGCCTCCACCCTAGTACCTCACACAGGGAGCTGTGTGTCACTACTCCAACCCTCCCCCCCCTACCCTCTCCTCCCCCAGCCCTGCCTCCCAACTCCCAAACCCCCCTCCCATTACCTCCTCCCCCCAACCCCAACTGAACCTTTCCCTACAGGAAAAAGTTCTTGACAAAAGCCCAAGGAAAGTTCCAACAGCCTCTTCTTTCCTGCTTGGAATCTCAGGTGGAGGATGATCGGATGTAGGGTATATCTTCCAGAGGCCAAGGGCAGGGTTGCCATGCCAATAAGTTGTTGATGAAGCCATTCGGTTGATGGGCTCATGAGGGATGTTGGAGGGAACGTGAACAGGGGCTGCCTGACCCGCTGAGTTACTCCAGCACTTTGTGACTTTTTTTTATAAACCAGCATCTGCAGTTCCTTGAGGAGGGGGAGAGGGAGAGAGAGAGAATCATGATATTCCTTCCCCGTGTGAAACAATCTTCTCCCCCCCCCCCCCCTTTCCCAGCTCTGACAAGCGACTCTCTCCATCCCTCCCCCACCCAAGTCGCACCAGCTTCTCATTCTCACTTAGCAAACGGCTAACAATGGCCAGTTTCCTTTATCATCGTTACTTTTTTGCTTCTCTTTCTCAGTCCTTCTGCCTCCGTCCTAAATCGTTGCCCTTTATCGTTTCAGGTTGCACAAGAAAAGGACCAGCAAGCGGCCGGGACCTGTACCTGGTGTCAAACGTTCACCATCCAACAGTTCAGTCAACAGTCTGAGTAGCTACATCAGTAACATCAGCAATGTCAGCAATGTCCTCCACGCGCTCTCAGCGCTCTCAGCGCTCTCTGCACCTCGGCGGCAGCAGCAACTGGCAGGAGCCCGTCGGTACGTGTCCGGAGAGGGCAGCGCAGGGGGTGGAAGCAGGGCACCGGCACATTTCTTTCGTTAGAGGGTGGTAAATCAGTGGAATTAATTGCCAGTGAAGGCTGTGGAGGCCAAGTCAGTGGATATTTGTAAGGCAGAGATAAACATAGAAATTAGGTGCAGGAGTAGGCCATTCGGCCCTTCGAGCCTGCACCGCCATTCAATATGATCATGGCTGATCATCCAACTCAGTATCCCGTACCTGCTTTCTCTCCATACCCCCTGATCCCCTTAGCCACAACGGCCACATCTAACTCCCTCTTAAATATAGCCAATGAACTGGCCTCAACTACCCTCTGTGGCAGAGAGTTCCAGAGATTCACCACTCTCTGTGTGAAAAAAGTTCTTCTCATCTCGGTTTTAAAGGATTTCCCCCTTATCCTTAAGCTGTGACCCCTTGTCCTGGACTTCCCTAACATCGGGAACAATCTTCCTGCATCTAGCCTGTCCAACCCCTTAAGAATTTTGTAAGTTTCTATAAGATCCCCTCTCAATCTCCTAAATTCTAGAGAGTATAAACCAAGTCTATCCAGTCTTTCTTCATAAGACAGTCCTGACATCCCAGGAATCAGTCTGGTGAACCGTCTCTCGCACTCCCTCTATGGCAATAATGTCCTTCCTCAGATTTGGAGACCAAAACTGTACGCAATACTCCAGATGTGGTCTCACCAAGACCCTGTACAACTGCAGTAGAACCTCCCTGCTCCTATACTCAAATCCTTTTGCAATGAAAGCTAACATACCATTCGCTTTCTTTACTGCCTGCTGCACCTGCATGCCTACCTTCAATGACTGGTGTACCATGACACCCAGGTCTCGCTGCATCTCCCCCTTTCCCAATCGGCCACCATTTAGATAATAGTCTGCTTTCCCGTTTTTGCCACCAAAATGGATAACCTCACATTTATCCACATTATACTGCATCTGCCAAACATTTGCCCACTCACCCAGCCTATCCAAGTCACCTTGCAGTCTCGTAGCATCCTCCTCATAGCTAACACTGCCCCCCAGCTTAGTGTCATCCGCAAACTTGGAGATATTGCCTTCAATTCCCTCATCCAGATCATTAATATATATTGTAAATAGCTGGGGTCCCAGCACTGAGCCTTGCGGTACCCCACTAGTCACTGCCTGCCATTGTGAAAAGGACCCGTTTACTCCTACTCTTTGCTTCCTGTTTGCCAGCCAGTTCTCTATCCACATCAATACTGAACCCCCAATGCCTTGTGCTAGACAGATAGACAGATTCTTCATTAGTACAGGGGTTACGGGGAGAACGCAAGAGAATGGGGTTAGGAGGGAGATATAGTTCAGGCATGATGGAATGTCGGAGTAGACTTGATGGGCTGAATGGCCTAATTCTCCTCCTATCACTTATTACCTATTACTCTTTGCTGTAATTCTAGAAACTAAATCAGTCCTTAGGTTTGAAGTCTGAAGAAGGGTCCCGACCCAAAACGTCACCCATCCTTTTTCAGACAGAGATGCTGCCTGCCCCAGGGGTGGAAATCCCGGGGGGGCCAGGGGACACACGCCCCCCTCTGTTTTGAGAGGTGGGGGTCGACCCCCCCCCCCCCATTGTTTTGTAATCCGGATTTTAAAACCCTTCAAATCTCCACTTTCCACGAGACAGTGGGGGTGGGACTGATGATCGAGGGCGCCGATTGGATGAGAGAGATGTTGGTCAGCAGGCAATGGGGGCGGGATGATGATTCAGCGCGTTCATTGGAGGAGGGAGGTGTCGGTCAGAGGTGGGGTGGGACTGAGGATAGAGTGCGGTGATTGGAGGAGGGAGACGTGCCCAAACACCAAAGTTTATAGCTCCGCTCTATAATCTTTGCAAAACACTCTGTGCACAGACTTGTGCCTCATCCGCAGCCAGGATCGATCCCGGATCTCCGGCGTGTCCCGTCCCCACCCGAGTGCCCCCCCCCTCCACAGGTGGCCAGAGACGTCGGGAGTCGGACGGGAGCGGTGCAGCCAGCACAAAGAGGCAGCACAAAACCAGCTCAACTTTGCCTGTCCCGCCAGGTTAACCTACAGCCCTGCCGGGGCTTGCGGGTAATATGGCCCAGGTTTACAGCCAGCGCGGAGAAGCAGCGCTGGTGTCCCGTCAGTCCAGGCAGGGTTGTAGGTTAACCCGGCGAGACAGGCAGAGTTGAGCTGCATTTAGCGCTGGATAGAGCCTCCGAAGCCTCGCGCGTGTGTATGAGTGTGCGCATGCGTGCGCAGCCGCCTAAGAATTCTGTCCCTCCTGTCCCCTCCATATTTTCCTAGCTATTTCCGTGCCTGGCCTGACCCGCTGAGGTACTCCAGAACTGTGTCAATCTTAGGCTTTTGACATCCTTCATTTAGTTTAGTTTAGAGATACAGTGTGGAAACAGGCCCTTCGGCCCACCGAGTCGGCACCGATCAGCGACCCCCGCACACTAACAGTCGAGCCGTGGGCCGATCAGTTGCATGGTGCTTTTGTGAAAAGCAGCACAAACATTGGGCCACATGGCCCTTTGAACATTGTAAACCTTGAGAGAAAGGTTTGCGTTGTTGACATCTTGCTGTTCTTTCCCACCCCCCAGGTTTGGCCTACTCTGAATCGTTCTCTCCCCTTGCCAAGCTGTGGGGCTGGATCTCGCTGCTGTCTCCAGGTACCTGCATTACTAATCTTCCCTCTTCTGTGGTCCATGGCCCCAAAACTCTGCTCCAGTCAACCAGTGCCCTGCTGATACTGGACCCAGTGGTGAGGTAGAGCCCGCTGCTCCCTCCTTAAACTCCCAGGGTTTGCAGAAGGCCTGGTCCCCAGTGCTGTGTTGTTCGTGCAGCCTAGGACCACAGTCAGTGCGGAGGGTTCCAGCTTGGTCCTCCAGTGTGTTTCCTCAGCCTGACTGGGTCACTCACTGAGATGAGTGGTGAGCTGCCGAGAGGACCATAGCGTCAAGAGACGACTGGCTGTCAATGCTCGGTTACTCGATCCTGACTGAAGTCATGTTGTAACACCTAAGGGAGGCCTGGTTTGTGCTCCAGGGTCACTGGGGTGATGAAAGAATAGGATCTCCTTTAGATTTCCCCAGCTGTGTGGCACCGAGGATGCTTTTGAAATGTAGTGTAACGTGGTGGACCGTGGCCAAGCTCGCACACAGCATTGTGGTGATCACATGGCCGTCCGAAGGGGGGGGTGCGTTGGGTGCAATCGCACCCCCTTTTTTTCCAGAGTTAAAAAAAATTCTGAGGGAAAAAAATTGGAGCGCAATTATTCACAATCACGTTATGTTTGAGAATTCAAAATGTGATTTGTGATCTTGTTTATGAGTCATCATGGAACTAGAATTTGTTATAATAGCATGACAGTAAAATACATTAGTTTGAAAGCGATCATAGTAATGTAAATGCACCATTTAGTTTCACTTCAATTTTCATGATGGAAATTGAAGTTGAACTAAATGTAGTAGTCACATCACTATTTCATGTTGAAGTTGATTTGATGTGAAGTCGTTAGGTCAGGAGGACCATTAAAGATTCACTAAAGGTGTGTGTGTGGTGACGCCTAACAGCCTAACATAAATCTGGTGCAAAAATGCTCCAAAATAAGGCCCAGAATGCACCAGAGAGTATCTAAAACCCCAGAGCTTTCAGGGCCTGTAAGTGGGGCCTGGAACCCGGATGTGAGCGGCTTCCACCTTGTGATGTGCGCTGCATGCACATTATTTCACATAAAATGTTGTAATCCTGTCATGTCACCCCCCTTTTTGAAAAGCTTTGTACGGGCCTGGACCAGCAGACGTGCCCATGTTCAATAAATCTCGATTTCTCTAACTTCAAGTAACCCTCTCTCTCCGTCCCTCCCCCTCCTTAGTCGTTGTACTAGTTTCACTGTCGTCCTGGATCTCTGTGTTGAAAGGTGATAATCCCTGCTCGGTGGAAGTGTCATTGACAATCTCCCGTTTATTTGGTCTGGACACAAAAGGAGGCCATTCGGCCCGTCGTGGCCTCTGGAGTACCCCCATCAGTGCTGTAATCCTGTTGATATCCCTGCTACCTATTCTTTCTCTAGTGCCCTATAGCTCCCCTGGGTTCTCCTGCCACCACCTTGCGGTGGACTTTCTGTGGTGGTCCCTGCAGGGGAGAAGGTCTCTCAGCCTCACATGGTTCCACAGTATCAGTGGGTTCCGTGTTGGAACGGCACTGACTTTGACATCACGGAGCCTGGGATCTTTTTGTTGGCTTCGGAAGCCGCGGTCTCTGGCAAGGAAGCGGCGTTCCAGGTATCCCAAGCCACTGAGAGGGTTCTCCTGACGCAGGAGCACCATCACCCGGCGAGAAGGGCCTGATACATCGGGCCACCGTAGGCCTGCAGAGACCTCAATAGGCCCGACTATGGGTGGACAAGGGGATGGGGACTGGACTTTGTGCCTTGCCTCACAGTGGGAACCATTGTGGGGGGATGTTTTTATGTTTTATGTTAAATTCCTTTATAATGTTAAGTTGTATTCTTATTAGTGTGCTGCAATGGCAACTCGAATTTCACTCCACCGTATATTGGTGTATGTGACAATAAATGAACCTTTGAGAGTCTGAACTCTCTCCACTTCCACTGTTGGGAAGCATCGGGGCCCAACGTTGTCTAATGTTGTGTTGCTGTCTTTCAGAAAAAGCTCTGCCCCTGGTGTACTGGTGGTTGAGCACAGCCTGGTACCAGTTAACAACGGCCATCTCCTTGATCGATGTCTTTACTCTGTCCAGGTACGTGCTCCTGGGATCCACAGACTCCCTTCCTCCACCTGGTTAACTGAAGCAAAGTCACCCATCCCCACTGCCTCCTCCATCTCCTCCCCACCTCTGTACTGAACACACCCTCCCACAGGACACCCAGTCACACTGAACCCCCGATAAACCCACCACAGAACAGCCCACTCTCACTGCTACAGGTACATTCACCATAGAACAGCCCATTCTCACTGTAGCCGACAATGCCTTACAACGCTTACAGCAACAGAGACCCCATGACCTGAGTGGGTTTTTCCCGGTACCTCTGGTTTCCTTACACACTGCAAAGACGTACAGGTTTGTAGGTTGATTGGCTTAGTTGAATTGTAAATTATCCCTAGGCCGGGGGGGGGGGGGGGGTACAGGACAGAGACACGTGAGAGGCTAGAAGTTGGTATGGAGGGTGGTGTGGGGAAGGTTAGTGGACAGAATAGGCAGGTGAAAGGCAGAGAACGAGGAAGGAGGGTTGGTTTAAACTGCACATAAAGGGGTCTGACGGGTGGGGCAGATGAGCTGAGCGCATGGATAGGTACGAGCGACTGGGACGTTGTAGCCATGACTGAAACCTGGTTAAGGGAGGGGCAGGACTGGCAGATCAATGTTCCCGGGGTACAGGAGCTTCAGGACAGACAGGGGTGGGGAAAAAGTGGATGGGGGTTACATTCCGGTAGGCGGCGCGGCTCTGGTCAGCAGCGGCCTCTGCAGCCAGTCCGCGTTTTTTATTATTATTTTTGTCTGTGTTTTTTATGTAGTGTTTGTTATTTTATGTTGGGGGGGTGTGTGTGTGGGGGGGGGGGGGGGGGGTGGGGGGGGGGGGGGGGAAACTTTTTGAATCTCTCCCTGCACTGGAGACCCGACCTTTTCTCGTCGGGTCTCAGTCGTCGTTGAGGCCGCAACGAGGAGCGGCCTCCAACAGGAAGAGACCGGGGACTCAGGTGTCGACTCACCGTTGCCGTCGCGGAGCTGGCCGAGTCCGGAGCGGTGGAGGAGCGCTGCTGCTGCTGATGCTGTTGCTGCTGCTGCTGCTGCTGCTGCTGCCGGAGAGTCGGAGGCTCTCTACAGGTCTGTGGACGACGGCGCCGGGAGCCCACGGCTCCCTGGGGGGAGACCGCTTTTCGGGGCTTCTGCGGCGGCGACTTCTCCCGCCCGAGTTGCGGGGTCGAAGAGCTCCTGGAGCGGGGCCTGACACCACTGCCCCGCGCGGCTGGAATGGCCGCGGACTCTGCGAGCGCATGCCGAGGGCTCCAACACCGGGGGCTCCAACACCGGGGGCTCCAACACCAAGACCCGGTGTGCGACCTCGCACCACCCGGCGTGGCTTTAATGGCCGCGGGACAATCGCCATCGCCAGCCGGGGGCTATGACTTTGACTCTGACATCGGGGGGGGGGGGGGGGGGGGAGTGCAGTGGAGAGAGAAGTTTATTTGGCCTTCCATCACAGCTATGTGATGGATGTTTATGTTAAATGTAATTATGTTGTGTCTGGGGTCTATTTGTGTGTAATGTATGGCTGCAGAAACGGCATTTCGTTTGGACCTCCAGGGGTCCAAATTACAATTAAATTTACTCTTGACTCTTGTTGGTTAAGGTGGATGTCACGGCAGTGTTCAGAGGTGACATTACGGACGGTTCGTCTAGTGAAGCTATATGGGTGGAGCTGAGGAACAAGAAAGGGATGATCGCCTTGTTGTGGGTGTACTACAGACCCCCGAATAGTCAACGGGAATTAGAAGAACAAATGTACCAGGAGATTGCAGTCAGCTGCAGGTCAAATAAGGTTGTTGTAGTAGGGGATTTTAACTTTCCCAATATAGACTGGGAAAATCATAGCGTGAAGGATTTAAATGGGGTGCAATTCCTCAAAAGTGTTCGGGAGAGTTTTCTTAAACAGTATGTGGAGGCCCCCACATGTGAGAGGGCAACGCTGGATCTAGTATTGGAACATTGGGAAGGGCAAGTTATTGAAGTGTGTGTGGAGGAGACTTTTGGGTCCAGTGACTACAGGACGATTAGGATTAACATAGTTATGGATAGGGACGGCGAGGATCCACGTGTTAAAATACACAACTGGGGTAAGGTCAACTTTGAGGGTATGAGAGAAGGTCTCGCTCAAGTTGACTGGAGCAGGTTGAAGGTCTTGCTCAAGTTGACTGGAGGAGTTTCATGAACTAAAGAGTAAGCTGAAAAAGGTGATCAGAAGGGCAAAAGGGGCCAGGAGATAGCTCTGGCGGGTAGCAACAAAGATTTTATAAATACATAAGGGAGAAAAGGAGAGAGTGGGACCGCTCAGGAATCAAAGCAGTCACATCTGTGTGGACCTACAGGAAATGGGCAAGGTCCCCAATGAATATTTCTCCTCTGTATTTACCGAGGTGAAAGACAGATGGACGGAAGATACACAAAAATGCTGGAGAAACTCAGCGGGTGAGGCAGCATCTATGGAGCGGAGGAATAGGTGACATTTCTGGTCGAGACCCTTCTTCAGACTGATATGGGAGTGGGGTGGGGTGGGGGGGGGGGGGGGGGGGGGGAGAAAGGAAGAGGTGCAGGTGAACCTCTGCCTCATCTGGAAAGACTGCTTAGGTCCTTGGATGGAGTCAAGGGAGAAGGCAAATTGACAAGTGCAGCATTTTCTGTAGTTGCAAGGGAAAGTACCAGGGGAGGGGGTGGTTTGGGTGGGAAGGGACGAATTGGCCAGGCAGCGGCCTCTGCGGAAAGCCGAAAGGAGAGGAGATGGGAAGATGTGGCCAGTGGTGGGATCCCGTTGGAGGTGGCGAAAATGTCGGAGGATTATCTGTTGTATGTGACGGCTGGTAGGGTGGAAGGGGGGACAATGGGGAACTCTGTCCTTGTTACAAGTGGGGGGATGAGGAGTGAGAGCAGAGCTACGGGATATAGAAGAGACCCTGGTGAGAGCCTCATCTATAGTCAAAGAGGGGAACCCCACGTTTCCTAAAGAATGAGGATATCTACGATGCCCTGGTTTGGAGCACCTCATCCTGGGTGCAGATGGGGCCTAGACAGAGGAATTGGGAATAGGCGATAGAGTCCTTACAGGAAGCAGGGTGGGAAGAAGTGTAGTCCAGCTAGCAATGGGGGTTTGTAGTAGATGTCGGTCAGTAGTCTGTTACCTGCGATGGAGATAGTGAGGTCTAGGAATGGTAGGGAGATGTGGGAAATGGTCGAGGTGAATTTGAGTGCCGGATGGAAGTTAGTGGTGAAATGGATGAAGTCAGTGAGTTCTGCATAGGTGCAGGAGGTAGCACCAATGCAGTCGTCAATGTAGCGGAGTTAGAGTTCGGGGATAGGGCCACGGTACACCTCGAACAAGGATTGTTCAACATAGTCTATATTGAGGCAGGCATAGCTGGGGCCCATGCGCGTGCCCATAGCTACGCCTTTGATTTGGAGGAAATGGGAGGAGTCAATGGAAAAGTTATTGAGGCTAAGGACCAGCTCCGCTAGGACGGTAGGATGGAGGGACTTGGAGCAGTCAATGGAAGTGTCTTGAGAGCAGTCTGTGTTACCGTCAAGGAAGTATTGAAGGTACTGTCGTGTTTGAAGGCAGACAAATCTCCGGGACCTGAACAGATATATCCGAGGACATTGCGGGAAACTAGAGGGGAAATTGCGGGAGCCCAGGTTGAAATTTATGAGTAGAGCTGGAAAGTTACTAGAGATTATTCTGAGGGATAGGTTATACAGGCAGTTGGATGGGCAAGGGCTGATTGGGAATAGTCAGCATGGTTTTGTATGTGGGAGGTCATGTCTCACAAATCCGATTGATTCTTTTGAAGACGTGACCAAAAAGGTCGCTGAGGGCAGAGCTGTTGTGTACATGGACTTCAGTACGACGTTCGACCAGGTTCTGCATGGTAGACTGCTCTGACAGGTTAGATCGCATGGGATCCAAGGAGAGATAGCTGAATTGATAGGAACTTGGTTCCATGGAAGGAAGCAGAGGGTGATGGTGGAAGGTTGCTTCTCGGACTGGAGGTCTGTGACTAGTGGTGTGACTCAGGGTTGGGTGCTGGGCCCGTTACTGTTTGTCATCTACATCAATGATTTGGATGAGAACATACAGGGCAAGATCAGCAAGTTTGCTGATGATACAAAAGTAAGTGGTTTTGCAAATAGTGAAGATAGTTGTGAAAGATTGCAGCAGGATCTGGATCGATTGGCCAGGTAGGCTGAGGAATGATTGATGGAATTTAATACCAAGATTTGTGAGATGTTGCATTTTGGGACATTGAACAAGGGCAGGACCTACACAGTAAATGGTAGGCCTCTGGGTAATGTTGTAGAGGGAATCTAGGAGTATGGGTGCATGGTTCCTTGAAGGTCGAGTCGCAGGTAGATAAGGTGGTCAAAAAGGATTTGGCACATTGGCCTTCATCAGTCAGAGAATTGATTGTGGAAACAGGGAGATCATGTTGCAGTTGTACAAGACATTGGTGAGACCGCATTAAGACTATTGTGTTCAGTTCTGGGCACCATGTTATAGGAAAAATATTGTTAAGCTTGAAAGGGTTCAGAAAAGATTTACGAGGATGTTGCCAGGACTAGAGGGTGTGAGCTATGGGGAGAGGTTGAGAAGGCTGGATCTCTATTCCATGGAGCGCAGTAGGATGAGGGGAGATCTTATAGAGGTATACAAAATCATGAGAGGAATAGATCGGGTAGATGTACAGTTTCTTGCCCAGAGTAGGGGAATCGAGGACCAGATGACATATGTTCAAGGTGAAGGGGAAAAGATTTAATAGGAATCCGAAGGGTAACGTTTTCACACAAAAGGTGTGGGTGCATGGAACAAGTTGCCAGAGGAGGTAGTTGAGGCTGAGACTATCCCATTGTTTTAAAAGGCAGTTAGATAGGTACATGGATAAGACAGGTTTGGAGGAATATGGACTAAGCGCAGGCGTGGGAATAGTATAGCTGGGATATTGCTGGTCAGTGTGGGCAAGTTGGGCCGAAGGATCTGTTTCCAAACTGTATCACTCTATCACTCTAGACTGTGTAGGGTAGTGTTAATGGATGGGAATCGTTGGTCGGTGCGGACTCAGTGGGCCGAAGGGCCTGTTTCTGTGCTGTGTCTTTAAACTAAACTTAAAAAATGATAACCCATTTATTGTACCCCTGGTAAACCCACCACAGGCCAACCCACTTGTACTACCCCAGATAAACCCATGAGAAACATAGAAAAAACATAGAAAAATAGGCGCAGGCCATTCGACCCTTCGAGCCACATACTATAAGATAGCCTGCCCACACTCTACCCCAGATACATCCAGCACAGAACAGCCCTCTGATACTGTACCCTACGTTGACTAATCTTTACACCAGTGTCACCGTGGCTCTGAGCTTTGGGTGTGTGGAGTGAAGGTCTGTCAGCAGCGTGGGTCCATGGAGGGGTCTGTCCATCTCTTGACCATAATCATTGACCTGATTCTGTCTGTTTGATGGGAGCATTCGATTTGCTTGAAACGTGTGTGTGGGAAGGAACTGGAGATGGTGTTTTAAACCGAAGATAGACACGAAAAGCTAGAGTAACTCAGCGGGTCGGGCAGCGGCTCTGGAGAGAAGGAATGGGTGACATTTCAGGACAACGCCCTTCTTCAGACTACAGAGATGCTGCCCGACCCACTGCGTTTCGGCAGCTTTTTGTGTCCATCTCGCTTGAGACAGGGTTGGGTTCAATAGCCGGCTGACTTGTGTGTGTTTCCCCTCCAGGTGTGTCCCTCACGTGAAGAAGTGGATGCTGCTGGTGTTGCTGGCATTACTGGGTAAGGACCTGCTCCATTTCACATCTCACTTCATCGATCATTGATGTCTGCAGGACAATATGAAGAGAAAATCTTCACTGAGGGTTCGAGCAGTTGAGGCAAAGCATGAGGAGAAACAGTCATGTTGAGAGTAAAGGATTAAAGGTGGAGGGAAGGATTGGGGTGGGCCCTGGGCTGTATTTAGCAGTCTGTTTGACAGAACAACACTGGTGAATTTATAGTGTAAACTGAGTATCCGGAGCCCAAGGTTCTTATTGGAATTAGAGAGTGAGGT
Source organism: Leucoraja erinaceus (assembly GCF_028641065.1). NCBI lineage: Eukaryota > Metazoa > Chordata > Chondrichthyes > Rajiformes > Rajidae > Leucoraja > Leucoraja erinaceus. The sequence goes on from NW_026576545.1 coordinate 24,002, forward strand.
CCAAGCAGCTGAATTGAGGTTGTGTTATATTGTTCATAAATTATAGTAGAATTAGGCCATTTGGCCCATCAAGTCTACTCCACTATTCAATCATGGCTGACCTATCTTTCCCTCTTAACCCCATTCTCCTGCCTGTTCCCCATAACCTCTGACACCCGTACTAATCAAGAATCTTATCAATCTCCACCTTTAAAATACCCATTGACTTGGCCTCCACAGCAGTCTGTGGCAATGAATTCCACAGATTCACCACTCCCTAACTAAAGAAATTCCACTCCACATCCACTTTATCCAGGCCTTTCACTATTCGGCAAGTTTCAATGAAGTCCCTCCTCATCCTACAGCGAGTACAGGTCCAGCGAGTACAGGCCCAGTGCCTACAAATGCTCATCACACGTCAACCCACTCAATCCTAGGATCATCCTCTGGACCCTCTCCAACGCCAGCATTTCCTTCTTCAGAGGTGGAGCCCAAAACCGCTCACAATACTCCAAATGTGGTCTGGCCAGTGCCTCATAAAGCCTCAGCATTACATCCCTGTCTTCATATTCTATCATCAGGGTGCTTGTATTTGATAATCTTGCTGTTCTAACGCGTGCAAAGATGCTAATCTCCAGATTGCTCCCAGTAGAGCTGGTACAGTGAGTTGATGTGTGGGGGGGGATGAGTAGGGGAGTGATGGTGCAGGAGAGAGGGCTGAATATTCCTCGGGCACTTGCACTGGTTCTGAGGGCAGCCCTTGGGTTCCTCCTCTTCCTTTTTCCTTTTTCATTTCTTCTCCCCATCGCCCCACCCCACCCCCACCCTACATCAGTCTGAAGAAGGGTTTCGGCCCGAAACGTTGCCTATTTCCTTTGCTCCTTAGATGCTGCTGCACCCGCTGAGTTTCTCCAGCACTTTTGTCTACCTTAAATGTACAAGGACAATGTTGTTGGATTTCAATTTCCCGGAGGTGAACCTTGATTAGTTGTAACTATTCATACGAGGGGGATAATATTGTTACAGTAAACAAATGTGAAATATTGTATGGGACATGTAGAGAATAAGGGGAGGCATCAAGAGTCCGTCATTTTAGTCAATGGGTAACTCACCAGGCTCGGATGAAATGTATCCCAGGATGTTGAACGGAGCCAGGGAAGAAATTATAGATGCTCCAACCGTGACATTTTAATTCTTCCTCACTGCAGGAGTAATACTGGAGGATTAGATTACTAACATACGGTTGTTTAAAATGGGAGCATGGGAGAGCCCAAGAAATTACAGGCCAGTTAGCTTAACCTGTGGAGGACAAATGAATGCAATAGATTTTAACTGGTATAAAATTAATTTAGAAATGAATGATTTTTAGAACTGAGAGTAAGCATGCAGGTAAAGCAGGCAGTGGAGAAAGCTAGTGGCATGTTGGCCTTCATAACAAGAGGAGTTGAGTATAGGAGCAGAGTTCCTTCTGCCGTTGTACGGAGCCCTTGTGAGTCCACACCTGGAGTATTGTGTGCAGTTTTACATGCAGTCATGTAAATAGATTTATTGATTGAAATCATATTCTATGTCGCTCTTCCAGGGAGATGCTAACTGCATTTCGTTGTCTCTGTACTGTACACTGACAATGACAATTAAAGTTGAATCTGAATCTGAATCTGAGTTTTGGTCTCCATATTTGAGGAAGGACATTCTTGCTAGTGGATGCCAATTCTCTGGATGCTTTCAAGAGAGTGAGATAGAGCTCTTAAAGATAGCGGAGTCAATGTATATGGTGAGAAGGCAGGAACGGGGTACTGATTGTGGATGATCAGCCATGATCATATGAAATGGCGGTGCTGGGTCGAATGGCCTACTCCTGCACCTATTGTCTATTGTCTAAAAGTTGAGTTAAGGAGAGGTTGTCAGGATGGAGTTCATGCAGGAAAGCTCTGTCTGACTGATGGTTAAATGTTTGAGTTGGTGACAAAGAATTGATAAGGGCAGCATGTTTCATGGAGACTATGGTTTTCAGTGAGGTTTTTGGCAAGGTCCCACATGGCAGGCTGGTCAAAGGGTAAAAGGTGAGTGGTACATTGGAACCAAAATTAGATTTGTGGTAAAAAGCAACTGTTAATGTGTGGGAAGGAACTGCAGGTGCTGGTTTACACCGAAGATAAACACAAAATGCTGGAGTAACTCAGCAGGTCAGACAGAATCTTTGGAGAAAAGAAATAGGTGATGTTTTGGGTCGAGACCCTTCTTCAGACTCAGAGTCGGGGGAAAGGGAAATGAGAGATATAGACGGTGATGTAGAGAGATATAGAACAAATGAATGAAAGATATGCAAAAATGTAACTGATAACGAAACAGGCCGTTGTTAGCTGTTTGTTGGGTGAGAAAGTCTACAATGAAACTCATCAAGATGACTGAAGCTGGTACAACTTGGGTGGGGGAGGGATGGAGAGAGAGGGAATGCAAGGTTTACTTGAACTTATAGAAATCATATTCATACCGCTGGGTTTTAATATTGAGATGTTAGTCCTCAAATTTGCATTTGGCCTCACTCTGACTATAGAGGAGGCCCAGGACAGAAAGGTTAAATGTGGGAATGAGAAAGGGAATTAAAGTGTTTGGCAACTGGGAGATCTGGTAGGTCCAGGCAGACTGAGTGCAGTGAGCGGACTGAGGCGACTGTATACCTTGAATGTTGCTTGCTTCAGTGCAACCTTTCTGCCTCTGCAGGCATTGGCGTCTTGATGTCATCCAGAGGTATCTGGTCTCGTGCTGCCGAGAATCCGGGTGCGCTGGAAAGCACTCAGGTGAGCCCTCAGGTGAGTCCCATCCTCGTACACACAAGCTCTTCCTCCTGGAGCCCTCCGCCTCCGCAGGTCACGGCTGCCCGTGAGCAGTCCGGGTGTCGGGTTATGGGGAGAAGGCAGAAGAATGGGGTTAGGAGGGAGAGATAGATCAGCCATGATTGAATGGCGTGGATGGGCTGAATGGCCTAATTCTGCTCCTATCACTTATGACCTTATTACCCTGGAGCTGCCCTGGCTGCAGGATCCCTCGCAGTCCATTCACCCCTTTCCCACCTTCTGGTACAGCCACACGCAACACAGTAACGTGCACAATCACAGGAGGTCATCGGCACAATCATGTCATAGAAACATAGAAAATAGGTGGAGGAGGAGGCCATTCGGCCCTCCTAATTTTATCAAATTAGGAGACCAAAACTGGACACAATGTGGTCTCACCAGAGCCCTATACAATTGCAGAAGAGCCTCTTTACTCCTATACTCACAAAGATCACAATGAATGGCGGTGCTGGCTCGAAGGGCCGAATGGCCTCCTCATGCACCTATTTTCTATGTTTCTATGTATACTGAAATCCTCTTGTTATGAAGGCCAACATGCCATTAGCTGTCTGTCCCTGGGACTCCAGGATAGTCATGTGTTGACCCCCCCATGTTTTGTAATCCGGATTTTGAAATTCGGTGAAAAAATAACTTCTATTAAAATCTCCGTTTTCCGCGAGACAGTGGGGGTGTCACTGTTAAGCGCTTGTTAATTGTCTCTAGTAACATCGTATTAACACAATGTGTCACCAATTGTATTTTGACCTTCAAGTATTACTGAAGGTATTCACGGAGAATTTCTTAAAGCTGTCTGATGCGGGTACAGTTACCATTTGAACTAATTGGATGTATTGGTGGATGGGAAAGATTAAAACGGTTCGAACGGGTTTACTGGCTGGCTTGCAGGTAAGTCCCTCATTCAGGTCAGTCACGTTATTTAGTATTTTTTTCCCCCTTCAAGGTCGGTTCTTCTGTTTGCCTTTATTTGCTTCAGTTTTATTTGTTTAAGTGTTATTTATCACATTGTAGCTTTTGAAAGATTCAAGCGGGTATCAGAAGTTTTCTAAGGGCTGAATCAGCCGATTCACGGGGCCTCTCATCGCCCGGCGCGGCTTAAAATCAATCTGTTGCATTGAGATCGAGGCTCCCAATGTTGAAGCCTCCGCCGGCCGATTTTAAACCAAGCCGGGCGATGAAAGGCCCCGCAAACGGGCCGATTCAAGCCCCACAATTCGGGGCGGACGAAGCTGCTGTTGCTGGAGTTCGGAGTCGGTCACCAACCAGGTCAGCTCCCGATGTTACTGTCCACAGGGCACATGGCCGAAACCCCGCGTGTGTACGTGTGTGTGCGCGCGTGTGTGTGTGCGCGAGTTTGTGTGTGTGTGCGTGGCGTGGCCACCAAGGAATTGTGTGTCCCTCATGTTTTAATAGCGATTTCCGCCCCTGGGAGAGAAAGAGTACCCAAGGATGACAGCAGGGGTAGTGCACCTCCTTGAATTCACCCTCTGAATCCCACTCCAGCCTGCCCTAACTGATTTCTGCAGGTGCAGTTTACTTTAGAGATAGAGCAGTCGTCCACGCTCCCAACACCACTGAACCGACCACTGTGCACAACTGCACAGACTTGCGAAACATTAAATGCTGGACTAACTCAGCAGGTCAGGCAGATTCACTGGAGAAAAGGAATAGGTGACATTTCTGGAAGTTCTCGACCCGAAACGTCATCTATTCTTTCTCTCTGGAGATGCTACTTGACCCGCTGAGTTACTCCAGTTTTTGTGTCTATCTTCTGTTTAAACTAACATCTGCAGTTCCCTCCTATGCATTCTGACAGCTTGCTAGCTGGTTTCTCGACACTAGCCGTGTTGTGCAGCTTTGAGCTCCCCGCCCGTGTCTGGGGTTTGCACACCCTTCGTTAGCTGCCCGCTTCTGTGTGGCCAGCTCACCTCCCTCGTGAGAACAATCCCTGTGGGCCAACTCATACTTATTTAGATCCAAAGCATTCTGGGGGTAATCTTTGTCATTTGACAGTTACCGCACATGGTATGGATGTCTGCTCCGGTCAGTAAATGTGGAATCAAGGACGGCACTGTGGCATAGCGGTTGAGTTACTGCCTTACAACGCTTGCAGCACCGGAGACCCGGGTTCAATCCTGATTATGGGTGCTGTCAGTATGAAGTTTGTACGTTCTCTCCGTGACCGCGTGGGGTTTTCTCCAAATTTTTCGGTTTCCACCCACACTCCAAGATGTACAGGTTTGTTTGGTTAATTGGCTTGGTATAAATTATCCCTTGTGTGTGTGGGATAGTGTTAGTGTTGGGGATCGCTGGTCGATGCAGACCCGATGGGCCAAATGGTCTGTTTCCTTGCTGTATCTCTAAATGAAATTAAACTGCACACAATCCCCAGGCAGAAAGTGCAGTGAGACTTGCAGCTTTGTGGCTGTGGTTGGGAGGTGTTGGCCAGAGCTGCCACCCAGGGACAAGGCAGCGTTTAATTTCACACCCGAGAGGTGTCGCGCACGCACACACGCTCACACCCGAGGTGGGATTTGACCTTCCTGCAGCCCGTAAGTGTTGTTGCTGGAACGACTTGAACCCAAGCACCGGGCTGTCACTGGAGAAATGTTGATCAAAGCTTTCCCATGGCCAGTGGGGGAATGGGTGAGCAGAGATGAAAGGCAGAGGAGTGCTGGAAATGTGGGTGGGAGGAGGGAGCAGCAGGGGAATAGCATTTCAGCCCCCAATGTCAATGTCGAACATAATGCAAAGATGACTAATCTTGCTTGACTGCACACGATCCATATCCCACCATTCCCTGCATCTCCATACGACTATCAAATACCTCTGTCGTATCTGCCTCCACCGCGTCTCCTGGCAGAGCGTGTTCCAAGCATCCACCTGGTTTAAAAAATCTATCACCTTTTATACTTTATCCCTCTCATCGTAAGCTGTACCTTCTGGTCTTTGACATTTCCACCCTGGGGAGAAAGTAGTTGAGGGGAAAATAGAGGAGAGATGTGAGATAAGTGGAGGAGAAGGGGTGGGCTGCTGGGTGGGTTGGGGGCAGAGTGAATGGGGTGGAGAGTTGGGGGTTGAGATGGGGTTGCAGGATGGAGAGTTTGCCTGTGTTGGCTGCAGTTGGCCTGCATTAGGTTGGAGGTGTCCCCCCTCCATGCTGTGGAACCTGGCCTTGACAATAAATGTGTGGTGCACGGTCTCATTGAAGGGCGGCGATGGCTATATTCTGGGTCAGGTTGATATGGACTTTAGTTTAGAGATACAGCGCGGGAACAAGCCTTTTGGCCCACCAGGTCCATACCGACCAGTGATCCCCGCACACTAACACCATCCCATATACACTAGGGACAATTTTACATTAATACTAAGCCAATTAATCTACATTGGAGTGTGGGAGGAAACCGAAGATCTCGGAGAAAACCCATGCAGGTCACGGAGAGAACGTACAAACTTCGTACAGGCAGCACCTATAGTCAGGGTCAAACTCGGGTCTCTGATGCTGTAAGGCAGCAACTCTGCCACAGCGCCTCCATACTGCCCAAGCTGACCGTCTTGCTCTGTTCTTAGGCTGACCTGCAGGTGCGAGTGCACAGAATGGAGAAGGAGCTGGATCAGTTGACCGCTGCCTTCCGGGCTTTGCTGGACTGGGGCAGTGAGTCGTCTGAAACCATAAGCCTCCCTCTCTCGCTGACACCAGCCCACATCATCAAGCTGCTGGGCAAGGTAACCCTTCAGAACCAGGATGAGCTTCAGAACATGCTGCCCTTCGAGTCGCTGGAAAGGGTGGAGGTGAGTGTCAAATGTTGGCAGCTTGGCCTCTTCCCCCATCCCTGTCTGGCAGTGATTCTTATTTTTATCCTTGTAATATCATTGCTGAGGTGACCCTTTGTCTTGTCTAACACATTTCATTGTACCGTTGACCCTGTGTTAACCTACATATGACAAATAAAACTGAACTGAACTGAAAAGCTTTTCACAGTACACGTGACGATAAACTAAACTTTATTCTTTCCATATTGTCTCCCCCTGATTCTCCACTTGCCGACATGGAAGAGGCAATTTACCACGGCCAATTAACTTACAAATCTGCACACATTTCATAATCTCTCTCTGCAAATGCTCTCTCTGTGTTGGACAGAGGTGGGGTGGGTGCGTGCCCCTGGTGAGACTGTAACGCTGCTTGTGTTTGCTTCCAGCCTGACATCGCCGCCATCCAGCAGATGCATGAGGAGCTGACGGAGCCGGCGCTGTCACCAGATGATTGCAAGGTGGGTGCGGGGAGAGGGAGCTGGTGCGGGAGAAGGGGTAGAGAGGGCACAGGGAGTCGTGGTTCATAAGTGATACGAGCTGAATTAGGCCATTCAGCCCATCAAGTCTATTTCTCCATTCAATCATGGCTGATCTACCTTACCCTCTTAACCCCATTCCCCTGCCTTCTCCCCATAACCCCTGACACCCATACTAATCAATAATATATCTATCTCTGCCTTAACAAGATCCACAGCCTACGGTGACAGTGAATTCCACAGATTCACCACCCTATGATTAAAGAAATTCCTCCTCAACTCCTTCCCAAAGGAATGTCCTTTTATTCTGAGGCTAAGGCCTCTGGTCCAAGCATGGCAAGCTTTCCTTCACTTTCTGTCTGAAATGGCTGCTTTTAGTCTTTTTATTGTTTTGTTTTTGAGATACAGCGTGGAAAGTCTGCGCCGACCAGCGATCCACACACACTACCACTATCCTGCACACACTAAGGACAATTTACAATTTTACTAAGCTATTTAGCCTACAAACCTGTACGTCTGAGTGTGGGTGGTAGCCGGAACACCTGGAGAAAATCCACACAGGTCACGGGGAGAACGTACAAACTCCGTATAGATAGCACCCGTAGTTGGGATCGAACCTGGGCCTCTGGTGCTGTGAGGCAGCAACTCTACCGCTGCACCACCGTGCTGCCACTCAGCTGCTCTACCTCTCAGTCAGACCATATATCTCGGCATCATTTAACGCCATACTCTCAATTCCGTGATATCAAGGCCAGTCACCTCGGTGTTGAACTGTTCTCAAGGACTAGTCTCCGTAGCCACTTGGGCAGAGAATTCCCTGCATTTCCCATCCTCAGGGTGTTAAGCTGCTGCAGTTCAGTGAAGTTTGCTTTAAATTGAATGGTGGATTCTGCGGGCAATTGATGGGAATTTGGGAGGAACTAGTTTCAAGGAAAATTTGTGAAGGACTGGGATTCTCTGAGAGCTGGCATTGATTTGATGGGCTGAAATGGCCTATGTTATAAGGAAATATGAAGTGTGGAAAAGTGACATATTTGTAAATTTGACGTGTATGTTGTGAAATAAGTAGCTGCGAGTAGAATTAAAAAGCCTCCGAACTTGAAAATAAACTTTTTTTTAAATTTCTATTCCTAGATGATGTTGCAGAAGGTGAAGGAAATGGAATCTGCTGTGGAAAGGTACAAAGCTGCACTGTGGCAGTTTCTAGACTGCACCAACTGCTCACAACGTTAGAGATAAATAATTAATTTAAGGGCCTGTCCCACTTGGCGTTTTTTTCGGCGACTGCCGGCGTTGCCAAACGATTTTGAACATTTCAAAATCCAGCGGGGACAAAAGAAATGTTGCGACACAGAAAAAAACATCGCGCGTCATACGTCATCACGCTGCGTCACGCCGCAGATTTTTCGGTGACCTGATACGTCCGTCAATGATGCCGGCAGTCGCTGAAAAACTCGCCAAGTGGGACAGGCCGTTTAGGTGTTGGGTGTTGATGTTGTAGGCCACAGTATCTGCAGATGCATCAAGATGCCCCTGGGGTGTATCACGGCAGCAGGTTTGCCTGTGGCTGAGCTGTGAGCAGTATAACGCTGATGCTGTGTGTTTCCAGATAGGAGTGGAGTAGCAGCAGACCCTTGGGGGGGGGGGAGCTTCGTCGGCTGTTGCGTGAAACAGATCAACGTCATTTTTAGTTTAGAGGTACAGCGTGGAAACAGGCCCTTCGGCCCAGCGAGTCCGTGCAGACCAACGATCACCCTTACACCGGTAGTCAGGATTGAACCCAGGTCTCTGGCACTGTAAGGCCGTAGGTCTAATGCTGCACCACCATGCCACCTCTGCTCCTGTACTCTGATGGCTTGCTTTGTCCTGAATAGGACAAGTTTTGCCTGGGCCACAGCCAGCCATAAAAACAATATTATTCCACGAGCAGTAGCTCTACTCAACAGCCAAAAATCTGTCGACTCTTTTTACTCTGGTACTTTATTTCCACATGTTTGAATCATAATGTTTTATTTTTAATTGTCCACTGTATATCATGTTTTTGCAAGCAAAGCACCAAGGCAAGTTCCTTGTATGTATACATACTTGGCTAATAAAATTATATTTATTATTATTATAGGTTGACAGATGAACAGAAGCAGCTACTGACTGCACTGGCGCTGCTGGAGGAGCAGCTCAGCCAGACACGGCTGGAGCTGCAGGCTGTACGTGCGGGCCAGAAGGACATGGACTCCAGTATGCAAGCTCTGGAAAGCAGAGTTAAAAGTATGATTGATGTAAGTTTTCCCAAATAGTCTTTTATTTAACTGTAAAAGGCCAAAGCTTAGCACTTCTGCCTTGAAGATGATCAAAGAGATTGAGATGAAGAGGAAAGTGCGGAAAGTATCTTGCCCTCTTCCCTCCCCCCCTTCTTTCACACTCAACTCCCACTCACTCCCTCCCTCTCTACTGCGTTCTTCCCTTTCTCTCACGGTCTCTCCTTTTCCCCCTCTGCTCCTTTCCCTGTGTTCACGATGTGGTCTCCTCTACACGGAGAAACCAAACAAGCGTTGGGTTTCTACTTTGTGGAGAACCTGTGTTCGCTCCATGGGGCACTCCTGAGCTTCATGTCTCATTCTGACTCTTGGATGTGGGAGTGACTGAACAGTCTGTGACTTCCTGCACTGTTGCAATGAGGCTCAAAGCAATCTTGAGGAATGGCATCTCACCTTCCATTTGGGCTCATGGCAGTCCTCTGGGCTTGAACTGAATTCAATAATCTTGGGCAACTTGATTCCTCTGTTAGTATCAGTTGCACATTTGTGATAATTGGGTTGGCTTGTTTTTTAAAATCTCTATCCAAAAGTGGAGGGCATGTCCATGCTGACCTGCCAGTTATGTCTTGCGTCTCCACCTGAAATGTCACCCATTCCTTCTCTCCAGAGATGCAGCCTGTCCCGTTGTCTATCTTCGGTTTAAACCAGCATCTGCCGTTCCTTCCTAGACATGTCTTCTTGCTCTGCATTTTGCAATTGCTACGATCTTTTGTCTATTTTTCTTATCATCTAACCGCTTCTATTCACTCCATGACCAGATAACTTTGTGTGCAGCTTGTCCCCATGGCCACCTGGTTTTACACTATCAGAGTCATCCACCCACCTGTGCAGCTTTACAAGTTTCTTTTGTCACCTCCCCAATTCTGTTTCTCTGGCTACAGATGCAGCCTGACCCGAGTGCTCCCAGCATTTTGTTTTTCAGATTTATTCCATCTGCAGTTTTCACGCATTTATTCTAACCTTTTTTTCTATATGACTGCCGCCTTTCAGTCCATGTTAGAACACTTCCTCTAAATTAAGAGGGCTCTTAATTTTTTTGCAGCAGCAGCCTCATATGTGGCAAATGCCTTTTGGAGATCTGAATACACACTGCATTTACAGGAGATTGACACAAAAAGCTGCAGTAACTCAGTGGGTCAGACAGCATCTCTGGAGAAAACAAATAGAAAATTCCTTTTCTCCAGAGATGCTATCTGACCCGCTAAGTTACTCCAGCTTATTGTGTCTATCTTTGGTTTAAACCAGCATTTGCAGTTCCTTCCCAACTACATTTACAGGTTTCCCGTGTCAACTCCCTATCACATCCTGTCAAGTTTTGCCACACATGATTTTTATTAAACCATGTCGGCTCCGTTTGATTAGATGCAGCTTACCAAATGATTAGTTATTTCCTCTTGCGAACTATGAGTGCTGGATGAATTAGAATCATAGAGTGATACAGTGTGGAAACAGACCCTTCGGCCCAATGCCCACACCCACCACCATGTCCCAGCTACACTAGTCCCACCTGCCTGCGTTTGGTCCATATCCCTCCAAACTTGTCCTATCCATGTACCTGTCAATTGACCTATAGTTCCCAGCTTCTGTTTTACGTGCTGGGAGGCCAGGTGAATCTCGCTCACAGCCTCTTCTGCTGGTTCAGGTGCCCAGTAAATGTGAGTTCTGCTTCCAACAGCCATTCACGCAGTGAACCATTGGCCCACTGTACTAATTGCATCAAACCCTTGTGCCAATTGAATTACATTCCCAACTTTGTGTCGGAAAGATGGTTACCTTGTTTACTCTGAATGGGCCAGTAAGAATATCACCATCTTATGTATAGGGAGAAACTGCAGATGCTGCACAGATAGACATCAGCGAGACAGGCAGCATCTCTGGGGGGGGAGGAATGGATGACATTTCGGGTCGAGACGTCTGAAAAAGGGTCTCAATCCGAAACATGATCCATTCCTTCTCTCCAGAGATGCTGCCTGTCCCACTGAGTTACTCCAGCATTTTGTCTTTTTTTCTATATATTATAACCACTCAAACAATCTACCTGCTGCAGTTCCTGGCGACTCTCTCTTTGCAACCTTTCTTCTGCAGTCCTGCCAATGTTGTAAACCTTTCTTGTGTTTCTCTAGTGAACTCCCATCAATCCTGTAGGGAGGCAACCAGAATCCACACAATGTTACAGGTACGGCTGAGCTAACAGTTCCAAGATGCCTGTCCCACTATCTTCAAAGACGCATGAACAAGCTCTCTAAAGATAGACACAAAATGCTGGAGTAACTCAGCAGGAGGGAACATTAGATGCTGCCTGGTCCGCTGAGTAACTCCAGCATTTTGTGTCTATCTTCAGTGTAAACCAGCATCTGCATTTCCTTCCTACACAACAAGCTCTCCAAGATCTTTCTGTTCCCCTCCACGGTTCAGTATCCTTTCAGCTATAATGTACTCCCTTGCCTTGTCTCCCTCGCCAAAGGATCAACAATTGTAAAATAATGCATTTTTTAAGATGACAAAGATACTGCTTTGCATTGATTTCAAAGTTTACAAGGAGGAGCACTGACTATCCAGCTCTTGTGTGTTTAGAAGGAGACGACGTTGCTCCCACTGGTCCACAAGCTGCTCTTCGGTTCATCAGAAGACAGCAAAGGGGAACCACTGACAGCACAGCTGGTGAAGCGCAAGGAACTTGAGGCCCTCCTTGCAGGCTTGGAGAGGAAGATCCTCGCAGAAGCTTCATTTCATCGTGGTCCGGCTATGGAGGCACACACGGCAGCTGTCAGAGCAGGGATTATGAAGGTACAAGCATGCAAGCATCCAGTGGCTCTAACTCTGGAGCAGATTATTGTAGTTCAGAACAGTAATGTATTCATAATATGTAGAGTTAATGAAATTGGGGCATGTCTTGCTCTACGTTTCATGAATTCAGCACTTTCGCTTGCAATGTGTCAATGAACACCACATCCTTAACAGTGCTCCCATGAAGTGTCTGAGAGTCCCTCAGTGTCTAGTGGTGGCCAGACCTTAGACCAAGGCCACTCCCCCACAGCCTCTGCGGTGACTGCACTGAGCTTCAGTGTGTCCCTCACACCACATACACTCGCACCTTGGAATGTGCCAGTCGGCAGCAATTAATTTACCAACATTTTATCCGACACCTTTACCAACAGGAAGATCAATTTTTGTGCAGACCAACGTGAGTCTTCCGCTGAGATAATGATCTTCCAGCAGCAGTTGACATTTATCTTGTTGTGCGTCCCTGTGAACAGCTCATAGATCACTGATGCACAACTGCTCAGGGTGAACCATGACAAGAGCCCTTGCATTCTTCTTCTGACCTTCCTGTCAAACACCCAGTGCATAAGGAGGTGAATGTTGTCCACACCACAACCAGCTCAATGGCAGCGTGCAGTGGGGTGCTTTTCTGACCGAGCAGGCAGGGTTTGACTGGGAGGGCTCCTCACACTACTGTTGCCGAGTTCCTCGATCTGCTTGGGGAGCCATCTGATGGGATCCATCAAGTCCTTCTCCCACAGTGCCTGTAGCTCGTTCTATGTTGATCACTTGTGGTCACAGGTAGTTTTCTACAGGAACCTTTCTGTGAAGGACAGATAGTAAGGCAATGTCAAACTGAATAGAACATTGCATAAATCTACACCAGCCAACATGTTCCAGCTACACTAGTCCCACCTGCCTGCGTTTGCCCCATATCCCTCCAAACCTCTCCTATCCATGTCAATGTACTGTAATAATGATTGACCTGATCACATAATCCTGCTGCCTTCTATGCAGTATATGTGGGCTCTCCATTGCTCACTTTTATTGGACCTTGCTAATTCCAGATTATGAGAATGGATGAGGGATCATTTTGTGGGAACTGTTGAAGGGAGCATTGCCGTCTGGTTTCTGTATGTGTGTGGGCTCTACACTCTATTGCACTCTACTGCCCCCTTCTTATCCCACATTATTGTTATTTTTTCCTTTGGTAGGAAGTGAAAAGCATTGTGGAGCAAGCCTTGAAACTGTACAGCGCTGACAGGGTTGGATTGGTGGATTATACACTGGAATCTGCTGGTAAGTATCAGACAAAAGGCAGGGCCAAGTAAATCTCTGAATGTAACAGACTGAAAGGGTGTTGTGTGGGTTGGCACTTTAGTCATGTTTGACTTGATCCTGTGGAATGGGGTGTTCTTTCACATCAGTGGGATGGCCTTGCCCTGGGGCACCATTGGCTATCTTCATTCTGTCCACTGCTCCATCATTCCTGCAAACATATTGGTTAATCTCTTGTGCACTCTCTCCGAAGCTTCATGCCTTTCTGAGGGCAAGGCAGCCGGGACTGGATGCATTGCTCCAGCTGTGGCCAAGCCTGTGTTTTACAAAGTTCTCCCCTCACTTCTTTGCTCTTGTACCCTGAGCCGTTATTTATAAGGTACAGGAGTTTTTCAACAACATCCGAAACTTCCTTTTTTCAGTAAACTAGACACATAAACCACCCACGTGTGTAAGAAGGACGTGAAGGTCTGATGAAGGGTCTCGACCCGAAACGTCACCCATTCCAGAGACACTGTTGTTTCTTCACTCCTTTTAGAATTGTGCCCTCTAGTTTACATTGCCTTATTCCTCCTCTCAAAAATAAATATTTCACATTTGAATTACAGCTGTAACCAGCCTGTTCAAACCCTATTCTGTATTTGCCTCCAATTCCATTAATATCTCCTGTTCACAGTATCATCTGCAAATCTGGAACTCCAAGTCATTCAATGCGTATGAAGAAAAGATGGGTCTTATTCTGCCCTCTGGCCAATTTTACAACTTACAATTAACCTACAAACCTGTACATCTTTGGAGTGTGGAAGGAAACTGGAGAAAACCCATGCGGTCACAGGGAGAATGTACAAACTCCGTACAGGCAGCACCCGTAGTCAGGATCAAACCCAAATCTGTGGTGTTGTCAGGCAGGAGATCGACCGATCCGTCACTGTGCTGCCCTGTGCTGTGCTCTTCTGTTGGTTAGCCAGTTTTATTCCTTGAAGCAAAGTTTAAGTTGCAGAGAAAGTGAGAACAAAATAGATGGACTGGAGACCAGGAGACATTTGAGATGAACATCGACACCAGCTGGATCGATGAAGATGCAACTAGTGGTAGACGAATGAAATCTTAAACACTGTAGAAGTGCAAGGAAAGAAGACAAGCTCATGGTTTGAAGGGTGGATAGAAGCTTGGTTCTTCTCAAGCTAACATTGGACAATTGGAATTGTGTAGAAAGCTGAAGATCTACTTTAGGTTTCAGCCATCTGCAGAATCACCAGGATGCTGCCTGGATTAGACAGAATGCTAGAATAGAATATTAGCTATAAGGGGAGGTTGGACAAACGGAATGTTTTTGCTGGAGCGTCAGAGGCTGAGACGAGACCTGATAGAAGTATATAAAATTATGAGAGATATATAGATGGAACGGCAGTCTTTTCCCCAAGGTGGAAATGTCAAATACGCGAGTTAAGGTGAGGGGGGGGATGTTTAAAGGAGATGTGTGAGGCAAGTTTTTCTTGCACAGCTGTAGGTGTGCTGTCAGGGGAGGTGGTGGAAGCAGATACAATAATAATATTTAAAATGCATTTGGACAGATACATGTACAGACAGGGAGTAGAGGGATGCAGACCATGTCCAGTCAGATGGATGTGTTAGGTTGACATCATGGTCGGTGCAGACACAGTGGGACAAAAGAGCCTGTTCATGCTAAGTAAATAAATGTTCTACAATATATGAGAAATATATGTTCTACAATATAAATTGTCCTTTCTGGATTGTCTCTAAACTAGGTCAGATGTAATGCTATATGGCTTTATATTATTGACAAAAATAACCTATGCAGACAGCAGTCATTTGTTGCACATGTTCCCAGCTAACTGACCACAAATAACAATATCTTTATACCTTGGTCCGGTGGTAGAAGTTTTGCTTCCATTTTATGTTATAGAAATCATTCTCATTGTACTTTTTGTTTGCAAAAATAGATCCTTGTTTATTCTAGTTGTATTGAATGGAAAAATGATGAAAGCAAGTAAATGGTTGAGATTTGGGAGGGTACTTATCCAACCACTGCCACCTGGTGGCCATTCAGCTGTGTATTTAAAGTTTCAGCTGGATTCTGTGCTCCAACCTGTTGGACATTGTATGAAAATTAGCTTTCAAGTTTACTTAAACAATTGCGATTGCAACATTCAATTATTTCAACAGTTGTGCTGGATGTGTTGAGTTCTTGGACAAATTGGAAAGTTCTTCTTAGTGGTCAGCACTCAAGCAAAAACTTTCCAATCCCTCTGCCAGAGTTTTGCAGTTCTCTGCAAACCTGTATATTTCTTGAAGGATTCATGATTAACTTTGTCCATTCAGTGATATGATAATGATTATTTTTTCTCTTGTCAGGTGGCAGTGTGATCCACACACGCTGCTCAGAGACGTTAGAGACCAAGACTGCTCTTCTTAGTCTGTTTGGCTTTCCACTGTGGTACCAATCTCGGTCACCCAGAGCTGTCATTCAGGTATATAATCCTTGTACTGCTGCTCCCTTCTGTCTTGAAAGCAGTGACCTTTGAATACTCTCCTAGAGGCAGCAAGGTACAGGGACGCTATAGGTCCACAACTTCAAGATTTGCTGTTGGGGGCACCACAACTAGTGTGTGTCTTCTGCTTTCCCCAGGTTGATGTGAAACACACTCTGTCTGCATAACAGTTCTTCCCTGTCAGAAGAATGTAAGGTATTGATATATATGTCGAAAAAAATCATGCATTGGCCCACCATGCGTGCTTGTTCAGTACCACAGTTGTGGGATATGGAATAGAAACATGGAAATTATGAACAGGAGTAAGCAATGTGGCCCATCAAGCCCACTCAACCCCTCAGTATGATCATGGCTGATCATCCAAATTGAGTCCCCAGTTGGGGGACTTCCCATACCTTTCTCCCCATACCTCTTGGTCCCTCGAGCTACAAGAACAATATTTAACTCATGAGTATATTCAGATATCAATTGCATTCCATGATAGAGAATTCCTCTGGTTCACCACTCTGGATGAAGAGATTTCTCCCCATCAGAGTTCTACATGACCTCACCTTATCCTCGCACGGTGATCCTGGTCCTGAAACTCCCCAGCATCACGAACATCATTCCTTCCATTCCTTCCAACTCCAGTGAATATTGACCAGATTACTCTTCATACGTCAGCCCTGCTATTCCTACAGTTAATCTGCTGTACTTTTGCTTTGTTCCCTCCATAGCAAAAATATCCTTCCTTAAGGAAATGTGGGCTCCTTCCATCTGCTTTAACCAAACTACGATGCTTTATGGTCCCCATTCCTCTCCCCTGGATGTAGATTGCCAGTGTGTTTGTCAAATCTTCAATTGAATTCAGATTTTTTATATCCACTTATGGAGTCATATAGCACAGAAACAGGCCCTTTGTGCCCAACACGTCCACGTCAACCATCAACTAATCCCATTTGCCAGCATTTGCCTGTAGCTTACAGAGGTGCCTAAGTCTAGAGGGTTGAGATTTTAAAGCAAAGAAAGATTTAGAGGTAATCGGAGAAAGCATATTTTGGGTTGCACTTGATCACACTGCCCGAGACAGAGGTCCTGCCGGTTCAGGTACTTGTCCTGATACTTTGTAGATGGTGTGAGAGTATCTGTCTTGGGGGCAGTGTGTTAAAAATGTCTCAGTAAATCCTTTTTTCTGCATTAACTTCATAATTGACACACCATGAACCAAAAGCAGCAATGGGCTCTGCTGGAAAATTGTAGCGCGTTTTCTCATTGTGCAGGGTTGAGGTAAATTGGCAGAAAACATTGAGGGGTCGATACTGCAGATTCCTGCCATAGTAACCCCCATCCCAACAACCCATCCCTGTTACCAAAATAGCCCTTGACACCCGTTCTAATCAAGAATTTGTCTATCTCTGCCTTAAAATTATCCACTGACTTGGCGTCCACAACCCTCTGTGACAATGAAGTTCCTCCTCCTTTCTAAAAGCGCACCTTTAATTCTGAGACTATGACCTCTGGTCCTAGACTCCTCCTACCAGTGGTAACATCCTTTCCACATCCACTCCATGTCTTTCATTACTGTGTAAGTATCCTCGTATCCTCACGTGGATCGTGTCCAAAAATCCATCTCCTGTCCCTTTCGGAAGAATCAGTGTTCTGTTGAAAGCAAAGGGGATAATTGTGGGCAGCACAGTAGTAGAGTTGTTGCCTTACAGCGCCAGAGACCCCGGTTCGATCCCAACCCTGGGTGCTGCCTGTACGGAGTTTGTATGTTCTCCCCGTGAGTTTTTTCCTCCAACTGTCCAAAGACGGACAGGTTTGTAGGTTAATTGGCTTGGTAAATGTAAAACAAAATTGGCCCGAGTGTGTGTAGGATAAACATAGAAAATAGGTGCAGGAGTAGGCCATTCGGCCCTTCGAGCCTGCACCGCCATTTGATATGATCATGGCTGATCATCCAACTCAGTATCCCATCCCTGCCTTCTCTCCATACCCCCCCTGATCCCTTTAGCCACAAGGGCCACATCTAACTCCCTCTTAAATATAGCCAATGAACTGGCCTCAACTACCTTCTGTGGCAGAGTATTCCACAGATTCACCACTCTCTGTGTAAAAAATGATTTTTTCATCTCGGTCCTAAAAGTCTTCCCTCTTATCCTTAAACTGTGACCCCTAGTTCTGGACTTCCCCAACATCGGGAATAATCTTCCTGCATCTAGCCTGTCCAACCCCTTAAGAATTTTGTAAGTTTCTATAAGATCCCCCCTCAGTCTTCTGAATTCCAACGTGTACAAGCCGAGTCTATCCAGTCTTTCCTCATATGAAAGTCCTGCCATCCCAGGAATCAGTCTGGTGAACGTTCTCTGTACTCCCTCTATGGCAAAAATGTCTTTCCTCAGATTAGGAGACCAAAACTGTACGCAATACTCCAGGTGTGGTCTCACCAAGATCCTGTACAACTGCAGTAGAACCTCCCTGCTCTTATACTCAAATCCTTTTGCTATGAATGCTAACATACCATTTGCTTTCTTAACTGCCTGCTGCACCTGCATTCCTACTTTCAATGACTGGTGTACCATGACACCCAGGTCTCGTTGCATCTCCCCTTTTCATAATCGGCCACCAGTGTTAATATTTCCTGTTTCCGCGCTGAATATCTAAATGAAACTGAGATTCTTTCCTAATTTTTTTGTTCTTGTTCTCTCTTGCAGCCGGAGGTTCATCCTGGGAACTGTTGGCCATTTAAAGGCTCCCAGGGCTTTGTTGTCATCGAGCTTGCTGAATGGATCTGGCCTACAGCCTTTACCCTAGAGCACATTCCCAGATCAATTTCTCTGGGTGGATCAATTAGAAGTGCCCCTCAAGACTTCTCTGTTTATGTGAGTGAAACCTATAGAATATGAGTGTGTATTTGGGAACCTTGATGTTTGTCTGGAACATGCTGCTGAACATGGCAAGGCTTTCTTGGACATTGGATTCCATGTTCAGGGTCCCGAGTGTTCCCACAATCCACGTCAATAGGATTAACAAGTTCTGTTAAAAATGAGCAAATTCCATTTCACAGTCCAGAACAATAACCCCTCAAATAGAAGGCCCACTAATATAATCTTCAATCTTCCATGCTACACAAGTTGCTCATACTGGTATTTGAACTGTGATTCTGGGTTTTCACTGTATTCACTGAGTTTTGTCACTTTATTGCACAATCCTCAACACTGTTAACCACAAAAGCTTCATACAGTGATTAAGCAACTTTACAACCAATAGATGAGATTAAAGTTAACACACCCTACACATACTAACGACAATTTTTATGGCAAGTGCTTTCCTGAGTGCGGGTGAACAATTCTTCACTGGTATTCTTTCAGGATTGAGGATGACTTGCTTCCACTTTAGTTCTGTGGGGTATAGAGGTGCCTGATGAGGCCCCTGTGGTGGGACACACTGATTCTACCACCGTTTCATTCTGTTTGATTGTGTACAGATTCATTCATGTGCTAAATGAGATGATGACATTTTTCCAATTGACTTTTAGGGAACTACTAGTTATGTTTGAAATGAAATGACTTTATATATTCAACCAAGCTTTTTTTCCAGGCAAGGGTGAAAGTCCTACTTTCACCAGCTTGTATAATTGTTGGGGTGACTGGAGAGTAATTTTCTGTGTGCAAAGCTTGCTAATTTCTACTTGTTCACAGGGCTTGGATGATGAAAATCAAGCCGAAGGGGTCCTTTTGGGAAAATACACCTATAACGAGGAAGGGGATTCCATCCAGACGTTTGAAGTGCAGGTATGGAAGTGCATAAAGGATCATTGATTATTTGCTGGAACAATCATATAACCTTGGCCTTTTCCTGTAAGCTTTAATTTTCCTTTGCCTCAAATATTTATCTATCTTTTACAAAAATATGCTTTGCGATGTAGTAACTGTTAACCAAAATCTGGCATGTGCCAATATTTGACAGTTTGATGTCAGGTTTGACACCAGTTTGATACTGGTGTTTGAACTGTGATTCTGAGTTTTGGTGCTGACTTCACCCATGTTTTAGTTTAGCTTAGAGATGCAGTGCTGAAACAGGCCCTTTGTCCGCACCAACCAGCGATCCCCGCACACTCACACTATCAATAGACAATAGGTGCAGGAGGAGGCCATACGGCCCTTCAAGCCAGCACCGTCATTCAATGTGATCATGGCTGATCATACACATTCAGTATCCCATTCCTGCCTTTTCCCCATATCCCCTATCTTCAAGAGCCCTATCTAGCTCTCTCTTGAAAGTTTCCAGAGAACCTGCCTCCACTGTCCCCTGAGGCAGAGAATTCCACAGACTCACAAGACCCACACGAGGGACAATTTACATTTATACCAACACAATTAACCTACAAACATGTATTTGGTGTGGAAGGAAACCGAAGATCTCGAAGAAAACCTACGGGGAGAATGTAAACTCTGGAACCCAGAGTTGTAAGGCAGCAACTCTATCGCTGCGCCTCCATGCCACCTTTTTCTCACTTAAACCATATTTGCTTTAGGCAAAGGCTTTATAGAATGCCAAGCTGATTCATTCCATTAATGAAGATCAAGGTGGCAAAGATCAATCACATGATCAAGGAGCCATTAGTGAGTGAAAGGGGATGAACTCCAGTGAAGGCAACTAAAGCTTGAAATTCTGGCACGTTGCTGTTTTTATGCAGTGTCTTGAAATCCCTTTTACCCTGGAAACTGCAGTATTTACTGTGATTATCCCCGTTGTGCATCTGATGTGGTCTCCGCATTGGTCTTTGCAGGGTGTTGTTGTTCTTTCTTCTTTTGGGGCATTGCCACAGACGTTCAACCAAGTTGATCATGCCCAGGATAAACAACATACTTTTTTATGTTTCTTCCAACCATTTTTCTGCATGATATTTCATCTGCATGTCCCTGCTCATTCATTTAACCTATCATTATCCAAAGAAGCCTCTCCTAATCCTGTTCAGCTCACACAGCCACCCTGCTTTGGTTAGCAAACTTCCATACATTTTGATCCCTTTGTCCAAATTATAAATGGGACTTAGTTGGACAATTTCTGAAAGTCTAAATACACACCATCTTACTCCTGCTAGTTAAACCATAAAAAAAACCTTGAATGTATTTGTTAAACATTTGTCATTGAAAATCAAACTTGACCCTACTCAGCCTATTTATTTTAAGCATCATGTTACTACTTCTGTATTAATAGATTGCATTATTTTCCATAACTCTAAAAGGCAGATTGATCTGTAACTTTCCATTTTTTTAATCTCCCTCCATTCTGGAATTTGCTACCTTCTGTTTTGTGGGAAAAGCCTACAATTTATGGAATTTTGAAAGATGACACTGTTGCTATTGCCATCTTTCAAAACATTAAGATGCAGTTTGTCCAGCCATGGAAATTTATCATCTTTAGTTACTTTTTTGTTTTACTAATGCTAATTTACCCGAGCTCCTTCATTCTGGATGTATTGTTCTCCACAATTTATTTCTACCTTAACAATGCAACACTGGTTGGAACCTAAGGTCGGCCCTGTACTGCCCTCTTGATCACCAAGATCTAACCCCAATCATTCTTGTTCCTGTGCCACTGATCAGCTAAGACTTACAATTGAGGCCCTATTGTAGATTCCTGTCCAACCCCCTTTCCCCAATCTTGCTTGCAGCTGATCCCTTCTCAACTGAACAGATTTGCAGCCCCCTTCAGTAATGCTCATGGGTCTTGGCTGTAAGATCTGACCCAAGGGATCAGATGGACTGTCAGTAAGTTCTCTCACATTTGTCTTTTGCTAAAGATTAAATATGTTTGGCAAGTATGTCAGAAGTTTGTGATTTGCAAATAGCACATTGTGTAAGAAAGAAATGCTCAGTGGGACAGGCAGCATCTTTGGAGAAAAGGAATGGGAGGCGTTTTGGGTCAAGACCCTTCTTCAGGCTCGTATTATTGCAAATATCGTATTGACTGGAACAAATGACTAGTTAAAAATAAAAAAATGCAAATCTGCAGGTGATGGAGGACTGAAACACAATGCTAGAAATACTCGGGTCAGGCAGCAGGTGTGCAGAGATACCTTTTTTAATTGACCATTCATGCAATCTGGTCTAGAATAAACATGTTTTCAGGTGCAAAGATAGGGAAAACCGAGGAGAGCTGGATCAGTGGCTGATCTACTTGAAGCATCTACATGTTTCAAACTTGCTAAACCAATAATGAAACCAGATTACAGATTGTAGAAACAAGAACCTGCAGATGCTGGTTTACCAAAGAAAGACGCAAAATGCTGGAGTAACTCAGCAGGTCAGGCAGGTCCAGGAATGCTGCCTGACCCACTGAGTTACTCCAGCATTTTATCTTTCCAGGATAGAAGTTTATTTTTCTTGGCCACTTTATTCACAATTTGTCAGTTGCCACAAAGCAAGCCTGTGTAAGTAAGCATGTTCTCTCCCCATCCACAATGCTACATGGAATAAAGCTGTTGCTCCTAGTATTTCCTGCTGTAATTTGAGATCCATGTTCTTCTCATACCTCTGTAAAACATCTACCTTTTCCATGACAAAATGCTTGTTATCAATGCTGTATGTAATTGAATAGAATGTCCTGAAATCCATGATCAGCAGGATGTTTCAAGTCTGGTTTGTGGATAATCCATCTTCACTCCTGCCTACAGTACGTTCATACTGAAGCACAGGTTCCCTGATCTGTCATCATGTTCTTTTGCTTTGTAGAATAAAGATGCTCCCGCATACAAAGTCATCGAACTGCGGGTGCATAAGAACTGGGGCCATCCAGAATACACATGCCTCTACCGGTTCCGTGTCCACGGAGATCCAGCGATGTAATTCTGGAAGTCGGCTACCCCGTGCTCAGACTGGCGTTCAAACTATGATTCTGGATTTTCACTGTATTCACTGTTTTGTCACTTTATTGCACAATCCTCAACACTGCTAACAACAAAAGCCTACTCAACACAGCTAACTACTACAACCCGACCAAACTCTACCCCGTGCTCTACAACCCTACCCTACATATCTTGCCAATTTTTACTTTCTCTGCATCTGAAGCTTCACATCCAACCACATTTCAATCTAGATCAATGCGGGCATTGTATCTGTCAGGAATAAACTGCTGTGCTGATCATGAATTGTCCCCACCTCAGATCTCCAGCAAGAATATCATGCCAGTACACCACACAAAGACAGTATATATTTTTTTGATTTAACACCCATCACTTTGCTTTTATTCAAATTTATCACTTATTTTCAACTAGACCAGGTCGAACCTGTTGGGCCCATCCCCCAAAGCAATATTCCACCATTGACCCATAGCCCCCAACTGCTCAGGTGCGGCTGAGGGGTTCCTGTTGTGATGCCAGAGATCTCCATTATGACGCGAGTTACGGCAACCCTCCCCAATCCTCTTTTTACCCCTATCCTCCTCCATTCCCTCATCCCCAGCACTTCCCACCCCCCCACCCTCCCTCCTTTCCCCTCTCCACCTCCCTTGCCCAACTCTCTCCCTCAATTCTCCCTTCCCCTGAAAAAGCTACTTTTCTTAACTACTAAACCAGGTTCGCTTCTTAATAAACAGACACCACACAAACTGTTTGGTAGACCAGTTCAAAACTTTACTTAACATCGGCCGATGGAAGGGAGGGAGAATTCCAGTCAAGTGACCAATGCAGACACTTGACCGTCCTCCGTCCACCTTCGCTGAACAACAGAATTACATTGCCTTAAATAGGGTTTTTTTTGTCCCCTTAGCACATTCCACAGACATTAGTCATGGTCAGAGGTACAGGAAAAGGTTTCCACAGAATGCATCACATCAAAGGCCTTTTGTTTAAATGGTACAAGATATACTAAAAACATTGGCCATTTGCTTTAGGTCATTTTATCTCCAAAGAGATCACCTTAGCTTTTTCGCTGCTTCCTCTCTGTCACTTGGTCCCTCATAAACATAGACCATTTGGTTTATGGCATCTTACATCAAAGAGATCTCTCTAGCTTCTCCTCTCTGCTTGTCACTTGGGAGACAATGTTATAGGATTTATTATCTCACACACCGCAACCTGAGGAAAGCCTAATTTGACACTAAATATAAGCTGTAAGCTAGCCCAGAAGCCAATTTAATATCTTCTTATATTTTTAACTAAAATTCGGCTCATCATCCCCCTACCCTCACTCACTTCTTCACCTCCATAACTCCTCTTCCTCTTCCTCTCCCTTCTCCCGTATCCCATCCCCCCATAATGAAAATCGCCTTTTTTTTCCAAATGAAATTTCCCCCCTAACCCAACCCCCACACAATGGAAATCGCGATGTTTTTAAAAAATGAAACCTCACCCCTATCCCACCCGCCCACAATGAAAAATGTCAGCTGTTAATGAAAATTGAAGATTTTGTTTAAAACGGATTTTATTTTGAAAATCGCGATTTTTAAAATGTAAATGAGATTCAGGATCCCATTGTGATGTAATTGTAACATGGCTGATGGGCAGAGCAAGTGGAAAAGTGATTTTTATAAAGTTTAAAATGTCAATAACTTATAAAATATAACAACAATCTGAACGAAACGTGGTTATTGCACACCCAGAAGTAATGGTGAGTAAGGTGAGCCAAAAATTGTAGCGCTATCGTGTACCGTTTTGGCGCCGTTTCCAGGACTCACTCACTCGAAAACAAACAAAATGAGAGTTTTAGTGATATAGATAGATGCTGCCATGATTTCATCTTACAATCATCTATATATATTAGTAAAACTTCCATCTTGTTTGTTTAAATGTGTGAGTGTTTGATCCCGAAACTACCCTAAAACGGTACACGATTGAGCTACATGTTTGGCC
This sequence comes from Leucoraja erinaceus, assembly GCF_028641065.1. Taxonomy (NCBI): domain Eukaryota; kingdom Metazoa; phylum Chordata; class Chondrichthyes; order Rajiformes; family Rajidae; genus Leucoraja; species Leucoraja erinaceus. Next base: position 48,830 of record NW_026576545.1, read on the forward strand.
CACCTTACTCACCATTGTCCTGTGATGTCCTGTGGCAAGTTTTGTTCAGGTTGATGGGATATTTTACAAGTTATTCACATTTTAAACTTTACAAAAACCATAAATCACTTCCACTTGCACTGGCCATTGGCAGCGTATGATGTCACAATGGGATCCCGAATTTAATTTACATTAAAAATTGCCATTTAAAAAAAATCCGCTTTTTCAAATTCTTCCGTTTTCATTCACACTGACTTCATAATATTCATTTACAAAAAAAAATCACAATTTTCATTGTGGGGGGGGGGGGAGCGGAGAGTGGTGGAGAGGTGTGGAGTGGGGGGGGGAGAAGGGGGATAGAAGGAGAGGAGAGGGGTAGGGAGGGAGGGAGGAGGAGTTATGGAGGGAGGGAGGCAGTGACTGAGAGTAGGGAAATGGAAAGGTGAGGGAGGGGAGGAGAGGGGAAAGAAGAGGGAGGGTGAAGATGAGTAGGAGGGAGTGCTGAGGGATGAGGGGAATGGAAGATAGGGCCAGGAAGAGGGAGGTTGGGAGCAACGCCGAACCCCCCACCCCCACCCACGTGGGGCTGATTGATAGGCTCCGACATCCTGCTCGAGACCCGATTAGTCCAGGTCCCATCTGACGCTGCCTCCCCCACCCCACCCCACATGGGATCGATTGAGTGGCTATGAAATCCAGCTTGACGGTTTTTTTTTTTTAAGTGATTTTCTTTGTGGGGCTGGGGAGGTTTCATTTTAAAAACACGTGATTTGCATTGCGGGGAGTGGGATAGGGGGGAGGTGAGGAGCGGGGGATCAGGGGGATAGAGGGAGAGGAGGGCAGTAGGGAGAGGAAAGTGGGAGAGGTAAGGAGGGAGAGTGGGGGAGGAGGGGGGGATGGAGAGGAGTGGGGGAGGTAGGGAGTGGGGGGGGATAGAGGGAGAGGGCAGTGGGGGAGGTGAGGGATATGGGGGGGCGTGGGATAGGGGGAGATGAGGAGTGGGGAACCAGGGAGGTAGACAGAGTGGAGAGGGATACGGAGGGGACATGGGTTATGGAAGGAGGGTAGGGGAAAGGAGAGGGAGGGGAGGAGGAGAGAGGAAAGAAGAGGGAGGGTGAAGATGAGGGAGACAGGGAGTGCTGGGGGATAAGGGGGAATGGACGAGGGTGGGAGTAGGAAGAGGGATGGCTAGGTGCAGTTGGTAGAGGGTTGCCGTGACTCGCGTCATAACGGGAACCCCTCAGCCACACCTGTTGGGGTCTATGGGTGTGTAGTGAAATATTCTATTGTGGGAACGGGGCACATCGGGTCCCACTTGGTCTAGTCCATAGGTTCACAATCTTTTTCGTCCCGTTTACCCAGGGCAACTTTACGAAAGTAAATCCGTCCCCACCCTTAAAGTTCAAATTTATTTGTCCCTATTTTGTTAATGTTTGATACCCAGTTTTGTTTAGTAATTTGACCGTCTTAAATATAAAATCCCGTATCAACTCGTGATTGGAATTTGTGGTTGGAAATTTAATTTTGATCCTCTTCCCCATTTTTTAATTTCCTATAACTATATTAGTGTTTGATTCCTGATGATGTACAGAAGTACGTGTATTTGTTTATTCAGAAAAAAAAGACTTTGCCACTTTACCATTGTTTACCATCAAAATTAAATATAGTTTGTATATATTTACATTATCAGTTCTTCAATTACTTGATCAATGTTTTTTTTTCTATAATTAAATAAATTCAGGAATTTTTTATATTTTTATGCTTCTCTTTTAAATTACCAATGTTTTGTTTGCACTGCCGAAAATTAAAGTTTTTATTTAATTGAAAAGGTCTGATGCATTTTTTAAATATTTAAGAATGAACAAAAATCAATAGCAGGATGTCAGTGTATCCAAATAAGCTTGTCCAAGTTATTTTAAATATTTTGAAGGCTAAACGTCCGTTTCAACACTTAGTTTTTCCAAAGGCTGACTACGTACATTGAGAGGTAGATTTATGTGGGTGGTTAGGCAGCCAACTGCCAGCAAGGCCGGATAATGTCAGATTAAACTGTACTTTATAAATTAAAGATTTTAATGTTTATCACTTCTTATTTCCCTCTTAGCAACATCATCTGTTGTAAAGAGTGTCACAAAATTAACCTTATCCATTTCCTCTTGCCTTCACACAACCTTTTAGGATCACAGTGGCACTCAGTTCTGAGTTATTCTCTTGCTCTGTATGTAAATAAAACATCTTTGAATTTTAATTTCCAAATATTTTCACATCCTCTCTTGGGTGCCGTAATTTTCATTTTAATTTGACTCCTTGTCAGGAAATTTCCTGTTTTGCTTTAACCTGCTCTCTTCACCTCATCAGCAGTGCCGGCCTTAGGAGGTGCGGGGCCTGATTGGGAACTATTTTCATAGAAATATAAATAAATAATTATAAATGAGTCACGTGTCGTGAGTAACATGACAATTCGGGGGAGAGTTCCTTTCACAGTCTAGCCAGGGGTAAAGTTGCGAGGAGGGAAGGAGCGTTGAGAAGGAGGGGATCGGGTTCATGCCAGTAACACTCACTCACCGCTGCCGTGGTGCTCCGGGCGCCACCGCATTGTGGCCGGGGAGGGAAGCACCGGCCAGCCAAACCGACTGCCATCTCAGCGCCTTCTGCCGGCCCGCTCACCGCTGGCAGTGCTCTCCGTCTGAACAGTGAGGGGACCAGTTCAAGAGATCATAGAGCGGAGCGGGTCAGCGAGTAATGGATAATATCACGGTGGGCAGTGGAGCTTACTCCTGTGTCCCGCGAACAAGGGATCAATTAAGGTTACTCGCACTGACATATGGTCCTGCTATCCATCGCCCGCTGATCCCTGGCCGACCCCCTCTTTCTCAACCCTCCTGCCCTTCCCGCAACTTTACCCCTGGACAAACTACCCACACGCTCTGAAAGGATCTCCCCCCCCCCAGCAGCGCTGTCCTTTTTCAGCTGCTTCCTACTTTACAGCCGCTTCCCATCAGCTGCTAGCAATGAGGGATAGACTTGGCTATCCCTCTGTACAGGCTTCTTCAGATTGAACTGAACTCTCGTCAGTGAGAGTACTTGTGATTGTCTGAAGAAGGGTCTCGACCAGAACTCTCTCCCCAGAGCCCCTGCCGGTCCCGCTGAGCCACCACAGACAGGGAGTTGAAGGTAGACACAGGGGGGGTCCGCCTTCAACTTCAGAGCCAAACATAAAATAACAGAGTGCTGGAGGAACAGCGGGCAAGGCAGCACCCGCAGAGGGAACATATCACTTATCAGGAGCCGCCATGGGCCAGGACACTCCCCCCCTCGCGCGGGGAACAGAAAGGAACCGCAGATGCCGCCATCACCGCAAAAGTCTAAGAAGGAACTGTAGATGCTGGAAAATCGAAGGTAGACATAAATGCTGGAGAAACTCAGCGGGTGTGAAGCCCTGTCCCACTTTGCGAGTTCACCCAAGAGCTCTCCAGACATTAAAAAAAAATCAAAACTCGTGGTAAACACGTAGAATAAACGTAGCAGGTATGTCAGAGCTCGGGACGTTTCAATAGACAATAAACAATAGGTTCAGGAGCAGGCCATTTGGCCCTTCGAGCCAGCACCACCATTCAATGTGATCATGGCTGATCATCCACAATCAGTACCCCGTTCCTGCCTTCTCCCCATATCCCCTGACTCAGCTATTTTTAAGAGCCCTATCTAGCTCTCTCTTGAAAGCATCCAGAGAACCTGCCTCCACCGCCCTCTGAGGCAGAGAATTCCACACACTCACCACTCTCTGTGAGAAAAAGTGTCTCCTCATCTCCGTTCTAAATGGCTTACCCCTTATTCGTAAACTCCCCCAACATCAGGAACATGTTTCCTGCCTCTAGCATGTCCAAGCGCTTAACAAATCTTATATGTTTCAATGAGATTCCCTCTCATCCTCCTAAACTCCAGAGTGTACAAGCCCAGCTGCTCCATTCTCTCAGCATATGACAGTCCCGCCATCCCGGGAATTAAACTTGCTGCACTCCCTCAATAGCAAAAATGTCCTTCCCAATACCAATACTCCAGGTGCGGTCTCACTAGAACTCTGTACAACTGCAGAAGGACCTCTTTGCTCCTATATTCGATTCCTCTTGTTATAAAGGCTAACATGCCATTTCTTAGCGCTAACGGCAGGTACTCGGGAAACGTGGTAACTCGTGAAGATTTTTCAACATGTTGAAAAATGTCCACATGTAAAATATACTCAGGATGTAAAAATTTGATACTTTTTAACACGTTGTCATCCCGTAGTAGCTCGTGAGTTTACCGTAGTAGGACCTGGTGTGCTATATCACTATTGTATGTTCATAATGGAAATAAGAATACTCTGTATATTCATTACTTTTGAATTGTAGTTTTATGTAATCCTCCCATAATTTCTGATTTCCATTTCACAATAATCAGACAAACAGAATGTTGCAAGGTAATATCTTGCCCAAACTCAGTTGTATCTTTCTATCTCAATAAATATCACAAAATATGCCATTGTTTCAGCGACATTATGACAAAATATAGAATTTAGATTATTTGTTATCAGTAATTCCATCCCAGAAACAACAGTACTTAAAGAAGTGTTCAAGAAGGAACTGCAGATGCTGGAAAATCGAAGGTACACAAAAATGCTGGAGAAACTCAGCGGGTGCAGCAGCATCTATGGAGCGAAGGAAATAGGTGACGTTTCAGGCCAAAACTCTTCTTCAGTACTTAAAGAACATTTGTTTTATTAATTTACGAGCATGTACCATAGGTTGATCCATCTCAGTTCTCATTTAGGCAAGTCCCAGCTATAGATACTTTGATCCCACCCCAATCCCCCTCGCCCGATCTTCATTGAACCTATCTTTTACTCAGCTGCTGTAACGTTTCCTTCCTATCAAAATCTATGTGTAGCATCTCTGTCCCCATCTTCCAATTCCCACTTTGAAATAAAATACAACTTTCGACAAAGATTTCGCAGCAGGATCGCTATATAAATGCAAATATATGGTATTTTATCCTATCATCTCCCCCCCCCCCTTACCACTACACAAGAAGCGTAACTTGAAGCGTTTACATTTGGAGAAGTTCGATACGCACCAGGAATGAAAATAGCTATGAATCGATTAACAGCGAGCTACAAGGTTAGATTGACACACCTGTCAGAGGGCTAAGAAACAATCCTGAGTTGACGGCGTATTGTTTTAAGTGAGCATTTTGCAGCGACCTCACCTTGTATTTTGGTAAAATATTCTTTCCACGGAAATCTCCTATTTCACTTTGAAATTATATTCATTTTATAGCCGTTTGTAACATCAGTAACCATCTTAATGTTCCTGCATTTAGAACCGGGTATGCTTGAAACAATTTATTGTAAGGTACTGTAACTTTAAAAAAAACTACATCAACCAGGTATGAAAATTACACTGAATTTTTGCAGGCGTTGATATTATTCAAACTCTAATCGGCCCCGCTCGCTCGATGTACTGGAGCAGTTCCAGCGAACCAACATCCCCTTCTCCTTGCCCAGTCATCTTTGTATTCCGGAGGCGCCTCCTGCACCCTATCTTGAAGGCCTTGGAGGCATTGCCCCGGTTCACCCCCCTTCTGGCCCACTCCTAGTGCCCGACATCTCCAGCTCCCTCATGGTTCCACCGTCTGCTAGGTCTTTGAGTGGGCCCATATGATCCTTATGGCTGGTTCCTGGTCCCGTTGAGCCTTCAGGCGAGATCCCGCCAACCAATGAACCTTCTGGCGGGCACCACGACCTACCCCAATAGCCTTGGTTGCACCTTTGTCCACAGACATCGTAGAAGGCGTCAGCTGGGCCTCCCTGAGTGTGAACCCACATAAAGTGATTGGCTGAGATAGAGTTCCTGGCCATGTCCTCGTGGACCAGCAGGAGTAAGCACGGACATTTGTGAATTCTTTCAACGCCAATGTGTGGTTCTCATCTGCTCTCGGAAAACCACTAACTTCCTGATGTCAAAGAGAAACAAGGCATTCCTTAATGATTAATGGGTCTGACAAACACTATCCTGAAGTGCTTTGATAGGTTGGTCATATCTTATGTTAACTACAGCCTGCCAAAGCCTAGATCCATTGCAATTTGTCTACTGCTGCAACAGGTTCAAGATAGACGCCATCATCTTGGCCCCACAGTCCCTGGAAAAACAGTGACACGTATTGGCAGACTCATTTAATTACCTCTGACTCCCTCAGTTATATAGACTACACTTCCTCCCACCCTGCCACTTGCAAAGACACAATCAATTACTCTCAATTTCTCAGTCTCCACCACATTTGTTCCCAAGATGAGGCTTTCCATTCTCAGACATCTTTCTTTAGTAAACGTGGTTTCTCCGTTGCTGTCATAGATGGCTACCTCAGCCGCATCTCATCTGTGTCCCGCAGTTCTGTTCTGGCTCCACCTCCCTCCAGACGGAACAAGAATAGTGTTCCCTTGGTCGTCGTCCTTCAACACATGGTTCTGACATTTCCGTAACTTCTAATGTGAGCCCACCACCATTCACATCTTCCCATCCTCGCTCCTTTCCGCAGAGACAGCGCTGTTTCATCCCTTCCCAAGCAAAACAGACCATCCTCAGGTAATTTCTCCAGCAACTGCAGGAAATGTAATAACTGTCCCTATTCCTCCTCCCACGCATCTGTCCAAGGACCCCAGCAGTCCTCCAGGTGTAACAGGTTTACGTACACTTGTAACCTCATTTACATTTGGTGTTCCCAAAGTCGTCTCCTGTACATCGGCGAGATCAAGTGTAGACTAGGCAACCGTTTTACTGAACACTTACACTCTGTCTACCAAGGCTGTTTATTGACCATTTTAACCCCACTTCCCACACTGACCACCTGTCCTAGGCTACCTCCATTGCCAGGATGATGCCTCACACAAACTCGAGGAACAGTACCACTTATTCTGTGTAGGTAGCTTACAACCTAACTAACTAAATTCTTCCTTCCCCCTCTTTCTTGTGCCCCATTTATTTCCCCTTTATTTATTCAACACCATGATTTCAAGCAAAATCTTGGACATAGGACTCAGCACGTTTGCAATTGGATCCTTGACTTCCTAATCCATAGACCACAGTCAGTAAGGAGCAAATCTTCCTCTATGCGAATTCAGACCCTTAATTCAGTCCCTGTGCACTCATGACTGTGGCTAAATTCTGCTCTAACTCTATCTTTAAGTTTACAGATGACACCACTACTCGATCTGAAATTATGAGGAGGCAGAGTTTAGTGGTATCAGTGGTGTGGTAGACATCAATCACTCCCTCCACGTCAAGAAAACAAAAGAGTTGGTCATCAACTTCAGGAAGCAGTGTAGAGCACACCCCAGTCTGTATCAATTGTGCTGAAGTGGAGATGATTGAGAGCTTCAAATCCCAGCATGTGAATATCATGAACAATTTGTCCTATTCTACTTCCTCTAAAAATGAAGGAAATTCAACGTGTCACCAATGATTCGTCCCAATTTGTACAGAGGCACCACAAAAAGCATCTCATTGGGCCAAATCACAGCTTAGTTAGGGAACTGCTCAGCCCAAGACCGTGAGAAATTACAGAAAGTTAAGGATGCAGTCCAGTCCATTGCACAAACTAGCCTTCCCACACCCCATAAACATCATCTACATGCTGCTTCGGAAAAACAGTCAACATAATCAAGTATCACTCTTCTCCCGTCATTCTCTCTACTTCCCTCTCCTGTCAAGCAGAAGATATTAAAGTTTGAAACCATGTACCACCAGATGATTTGGCAGCTTGTTCTACATGCCCACCAACTCTTGTGTACAAAATGTTGCCCCTCTGGTCCCATTTAGACCTTTCCCTTCTAGTTATTAGACACCAACATAATTTTGTATGTATACCTCTATGAACTCCTACATTCCAGAAGAAAAATCTCAACCTTTCCAATGTCCCATTTTTCCAGTGCCCTCCATAATGTTTGGGACAAAACTGCTCTAAGAATCCATCACAGAGGCACTCCACAAACTCCCTTTCATGGGGTCCAGTCCCAACCAGATTTTCCCAGTCTACCTGCATGTTGAAATCTCCCATAACAACCATAGCATTACCTTTACTATATGTCAATTTTAACTCCTGATTCAACTGGCACCCTGTATCCAGGATACTGTTTGGGGGCCTGTAGATAAGTCCCATTAGAGTCTTTATATCCTTACAATTCCTTAGTTCTATCCATACTGACTCCACATCTCCTGTTTCAATGTCACCCCTAGGGACTGAATTTCATTCCTCAACAACAGAGCTACCCTGCCCCCTCTGCCCACCTGTCTGTCTTTTCGATAGGAGATATATTTGGTTCTTGGTTCTTGGTTTCTTGGTCCTCCAAAATATTCACAATGGATATTAAACTGGAGGTGGTGGAGGGAGGACTTGCGCCAGAAAGGGTTTTTTATACCCTTGGATATTCAGTTCCCAGCCCTGGCCCTCGCAGCCATGTCTCTGTAATTCCCACAACATCATACTTGCCAATTTCTCACTGAGCCTCAAGCTCGTCCACTTTATTTGCTTATACTTTGCGCTTTCATATACAACACTTTGACCTCGGTATTCACCTCCCCTCTTGCACCGCTTGCAATTGGCCCTGACCTTACTCTCTTATCCCTTCTCGAACATTCCTTCCCATTAATTCGGGAGTCTTTTGTAACTTTTCCTGAACTCGCTTCCCCTTCAACTACATCTTTATACTCCCAATTTGTCAATCCCTCCCCCGCCCCCCCCCCCCCCCCCCACTATTTAGTTTAAACCCACACATGTAGCCCCAGTAAACCTACCTGCCAGAACGTTGGTTTCCCTCCAGTTAAGGTGTAACCTGTTCGTTTTATACAGGTCACCCCTACTCCAGAAGAGATTCCAGTGGTCTAAAAATCTAAATCCTTGTTCCCTGCATCAGCCCCTCAGCCACACATTCAGACCACCTATCACCCTGTTCCTGTCCTCACTAGCACGAGGCACAGGAAGCAATCCGGAGATAGCCACCCAAGAAGTCCTGCTTTTCAGTCTTCTTCCTTAAGGGGCTGTCCCACTTGTCCTAATCTGCGAGTTTAGATGAGTGTCTTCGACCTTCAAACTTGCAGCATGGTCGACACGTGGTCCTAGGAGGTCCTATGAGGTCGCTGGAACTCTCCTTCATGTTCGAGGGAAGTTTCCGAATACTCGTGCCTTCAGCTAGGTTGCAGAAATATTTTCAGCATGTTGAAAAAATTTCTGCGAATAAAAATTGTTCAGCATGGTTCATTTGAACTCGTAGTGCAGTGGAGTGGGGTCGCTGTGTAGTTACAGGCAGTCGAGGGCAGCCGTAGACAATCTCCTTCGCTGCCCGGGCATTTTGATTGGCTCATTAAAGTTTTCAGGACCAAAAAAAAATGACTGTTAGGTTAAATGCCTGCTAAACTTTATAATACTTCTTAAGTGTCTGCACTCATTCTCCCTTTCTCTCCTCTTCACCCCCCCCCCCTTCTCTCTCCTTTTCCCCTTCTCTCCTTCTCCTCCTTTTCTTTCCATCTCCTCCTTCTCTCCCCTTCTCCTCCCCCTTCTCTCCGCATCTCCCTCCTTCTCCCCACCTTGCTCCCCTTTCTCCAACCCACCCCCCCCCCCCCCCCCCCCCCCGCTCTCTAAAGGAAGGACTTACCATACACTGTGGCAGCCGTTTACCTTCTTCTTCATCGCGGGTGTGAATTTCAGACAGCGCTCCCCCCGCTTTCCCCGGCCTCTGCCTTTGCGATGTGTGTGCGGTCGGTTCCAGCTTGAGGCTTTCCAGGCGAGAGCCCTCGAGCTTGAAGGTTGAAGACACTGTTCTTAACTCTTAGATTAGGTAACCCAAATGGGACAGCCCCTTAACTCTCTAAACTTGCGTGACAGAACCTCCTTCCTCTTCATCCCTATGTCGTTTGTGCCTACGTGCACAACTACTGCCGTCTGTTTACCTTCCCTTTCGAGGATGTTCTGAATCTGGTTTGTGCTATCTTGAACCCTGGCACCAGGGAGGCAACACACCATCATTGAGTCTCGCCTGCCGCCACAGAATCTCAGTCTGCACCTTGGACAATGGAATCTCCCATCACTATTGCTCTGCCCGACGTCGGTCTACTACCCTTTCTCTCAGTCATCACACACTTCGTTCTTCCCGTCTCCCTCGTCGTGACAACCACACTGAAGGTCCTGTCCAGGAAACTCTTGTTTTCCCGGATTGCCCTGAGGTCATCCAGCTGTTTCTCCAGTGCCCCAACGCGGTCCTTCAGGAGTTGAACCTGGACACACTTACCACAGTTGTAGCAGCCAGTGGCTCCATCGGTGTCCCTGGCCTCCCACATCCTGCAAGCATCACACTGCCTCGTTTTACCCATCATGTGTTCACTGCGTCCCATCCTCTCCAGCTTTTTGCGTAGTCTCCTCTCCTCAGCCTCCTCGCCGAAGACTCTCAAGCTAAAGACTCACACTTTTCTCACAAGGCACTTTCCTCAACAAGGCGCTACCCAACAGCAAACCTTGCTTATATTGGCTGATAAATTTCCCAATTTGCCACAACCAATTTGCAAATTGCTTACCTTACAGCCAATCACCGAACTCCCTCCTGCCGCTCCCGAGCTGCAAGGAATGTGTTCCTAGCTGGTCGCGTCCGGTTTTAAACTAGCCTCTCTTGTAAGGAGACAAAAGAAACTCCCAAGAGCTTACCTTACAGCCAATCACCAAACTCCTGTCGCTCCCGAGCTTGAAGGAATGACCAGGTTACAGTTTGCCAAGTACTTAAAAGAGCAAGCACAGTTCTGGAAAAAGGTCTTGTGGACAGATGAGACGAAGATTTACTTATTTCAGAGTGATGGCAATAACAAAGTATGGAGGAGCGAAGAATCTGCTCATGATCCAAAGCATATCACCTCATCTGTGAAACACGGTGCTGGGGGTGTTATGGCCTGGGCATGTATGGCTGCTGAAGGTACTGGCTCACTTATCTTCATTGATGATGTAACTGCTAATGGTAGGAGCATAATTAATTATGAAGTGTATGGACACATCCTATCTGCTGAAATTCAAACAAACGCCTCTAAACATTGGCTGGCGGTTCATTCTACAGCAAGACAATGATCCCAAACATACTGCTAAAGCAACAAAGGAGTTTTTCAAGGTGAAAAAATTGTCATTTCTTGAGTGGCCAAGGCAATCACCCGATCTGAACCCAATTGAGCATGCCTTTTATATGCTGAAGAGAAAACTGAAGGGGATTAGCCCCCAAAACAAGCATAAGCTAAAGATGGCTGCAATACAGGCCCGGCAGAGCATCACCAGAGAAGACACCCAGCAACTGGTGATGTCCATGAATCAGACTTCAAGCAGTCATTGCATGCAAAGGATATGCACCAAAATACTAAACACGACTACTTTAATTTACATGACATTGCTGCATCCCAAACATTATGGTATGCTGAAAAGGGGGGGACTGTGTATAAACACTGCTGTAATTTCTAAATGGTGAAATCAAAATGTATATAAATAGCCTTTATTAAAATCTGACAATGTGCACTTTAACCACATATGATTTTTTTAGATAGATAGATAGCCTTTTATTGTCATTCAGACCGAAGTCTGAACGAAATTGCAGCAGTCATACATATAATACCATACAATAAAACAACAATAAACACATATTTTAACATCCACCACAGTGAGTCCACCCAGCATCTCCTCACTGTGATGGAGGCAAAAGTCTTAGGTCGCAGTCTCTTCCCTCCTCTTCTCCCTCTGCGCTGGGGCGATACCCCCCCCGGGCGATGTTAAGACAGTCCCGCGGCTCAAACACCGCGGCCCGGGGTGGTTGAAGCTGCCGCCCACCAGTCCTGCAGAAGCAGCTGCTGGCCCGCGGCCGAACCCCGGACTCAGGCCACCACCGCCCGAACACCGTCCCAGCCACCCTCACGTGAGGACTTGGGCGCCGAACCTCCCCCGGACCGGGCCGCCCCGACTTGGACGTCGCTTCTCCCCCCGGACCGGGCCGCCCCGACTTGGGCGTCGCTTCTCCCCCCGGACCGGGCCGCCCTGACTTGGGCGCCGAACCTCCCCCGGACCGGGCCGCCCCGACTTGGGCGTCGCTTCTTCCCCGGGCTGGGCTGCCCCGACTTGGGCGCCGAACCTCCCTCGGGCTGCCAGCGCCGCACCTTCCCGAGCTCGGCGCTCCGACGGGAGCCTCGTTCCACCCTCGGGCTGGCCGCCCTCACGGGAGCGTCCCAGCCTCTTCCAGCCCAGAGTCGGACCACCCTCACGGGAGCGAGCTCAGAGCGAGTCCTGACGGTGCGCTGCCTCCGGAGCCTCGAGGTCGTCAGCTCCATTAGGCCTCAGCGCAGACGGAGGCAGAGAAGGGGAATATGACCAAAAAGGTCGTATTCCCCCGCAGGGAGAGACTGCAAACCCCGTTTCAACCACCCCAAAACACAAGCTAAAACCAAAAAAACTAAACTAACCAAACAAAATAAACAACATAAAAAACACAAAGACAACGGGACCGCCGGTAAGCCGCTGCAGCCAGAGCCGCGCCGCCACTCCGAATGTGACACCATTTCCATTCAGCTCAGCAATTACATGAGTTTCACTCTCGTCTCAGTGTCAGTCAAGGTGATCAAGTCTCACCTGACAGTCCTGCATGTAAAATCTAGATCAGAGCTGGTCCCTAAGAAAGTATATAATGCTGTTTCTAGGTCAGCATGTTAAAGCTGAAATGCACATCTCATCACCTTTTTGGACTGTCCACCCGGGCATTGTCACGGTGTCAAGGTCAAGCAGGCCTGGTGTAAAGGTCAAGCAGGCCTGGTGTAAGGGTCAAGCTGGCCTGGTGTAAAGGTCAAGCTGGCCTGGTGTAAAGGTCAAGCAGGCCTGGTGTAAGGGTCAAGCAGGCCTGGCAGGCCTGGAGTAAGGGTCAAGCTGGCCTGGTGTAAAGGTCAAGCAGGCCTGGTGTAAAGGTCAAGTAGGCCTGGTGTAAAGGTCAAGCAGGCCTGCAGTAAGGGTCAAGCAGGCCTGGTGTAAAGGTCAAGCAGGCCTGGAGTAAGGGTCAAGCAGGCCTGGTGTAAGGGTCAAGCAGGCCAAGCAGGCCTGGTGTAAAGGTCAAGCAGGCCTGGTGTAAGGGTCAAGCAGGCCTGGTGTAAAGGTCAAGCAGGCCTGGTGTAAAGGTCAAGCAGGCCTGGTGTAAAGGTCAAGCAGGCCTGGTGTAAGGGTCAAGCAGGCCTGGTGTAAAGGTCAAGCAGGCCTGGTGTAAGGGTCAAGCAGGCCTGGTGTAAGGGTCAAGCAGGCCTGGTGTAAAGGTCAAGCAGACCTGGTTAAATATGAAAATATACAACCAACTCTGAAATTAATAATGGGAAAAAATACAATTTGTCAAAGCCATTTGATCCTCTAGCTGAGAAAAAAATATTCTTCTTATATTAGGCGTTGTTCCATTAGATTGCACATCAGTGAACAATGAGGATAACATCTGATTTATGAAAGTCAGCATTGACTTAATGAATATGGGAATAATCTATGAATCATCTCTAACTCTCAGACACCAGGAATGATGCCACCTGTCTTATTCACCATCCCGAATTTGTGGTCTACTCGTCCATTTTCTCCTTCTTCATTCCCTTCATCATCACGCTGTTGGTGTACGTGCAGATTTACGTGGTGCTGCGTAAAAGGAGAAAACGAGTGAACACCAAGAGAAGCAGCAGGTTTGAGTCGGAAATCCAGGCACCATTAAAGGTAAAGAAGAACTTTCTATGTTCTTCTAAATTGTTTTGAGACAAGAGTTTGGCCAGTTTGTCCAGTTATTTTTCATACATTAGGTACAAGAGTGACAGTTTTAGATTCACGATCTGTAATGAGACTTCTAGAATCATACATGTAGACCACAGGCCCTTCAGCCCACTAGGTTCATGCTGACCATCAATCACCATTTGTTACAATAATTCTATCCTAACCTGTTTTCTTCTCCTCACTTTCTCAACATCTTTTTCCATCCTATCCCTTGCTGTCCTCTCTCACATACATGCTAGTGGCAATTCGCTGTGGCCAACCTACCTAGCAACTCACAGCTTTCTGACAAAAAATTTACCTGGTCACATGGAAAACATGCAAACTCCACGTAGACAGTATTGCAAACTCTAGCCAATGAAGCTGTGAGGAAGCTGTTTTACTAGTTGCACCACAATTCTGTGCAATTGTACATGGTATTCGAGGAAGAGCTGCATTGCTGTAGGTACCTTATTTTAGACTGGAGCCTTCCACCTCCATATTCCAATGACATGTTTGCAAATTAAACTAATTCCTGTTGCACAGTTGGAAGAGGAGAGAATATTCCTGATGTTCCAGGCAGGATTTTTCCCATGACCATTGTTACTAAGAACACATCATATGCTCATTTATTTTATTTCTCTTTTTGAGATGTTAATTTTCATAAAAGTAGCATCCAATTTCCCACTACAATTAAGCAAAGCATTTCATTTTGATGGAATGTTGTGCAGTCTAGCAAATATATCTCACTTCCAATCTCTTGGACAAGTATTTTGTATTTTAATACCTTATTACCTCAGCCAAGCTTAGAATTTAAATGGTGGCCTGTTAGAAAACTGTATATGGAGAACCTCAAATGGAGGAATAAACATATTATTTTTGAATTTAGGATAAGTGCACCCATCCAGAAGATGTGAAGCTTTGTACAGTCATTGTGAAATCAAATGGGAGTTTCCCCACCAATAAGAGGAAAGTGGTGAGTGTCTATAATTTGACCATGGCGTTGACTTTGTGTAGCCACTCCCAGCCACCAGAGCTGCAAACAGCTGGAACTTATATTGTTAATTACACATTAGTATGGGTCACCCAGTGCCAACTTCAGGGACTCGCCAACTGCTTGTTTTGGTTCTCCTGCATCACAATAAGCTAATCTTAGGGAAGCATGGACTGAACCAATACTCTTCTGGACAAACTAACATAATTTGGGAAAACGTTCTACTTCTAATGGGCTGCTGCCTAGTCAGAGCATCTCATCGAGATGAAATTGATCATTCTTTCTGATTCCTTTGTTAGACATAATTCTCTAAAAGTTGAATCATAGAATGGGATATCATTAGAGTCCATTCGGCCATTTCGTCCTAGCTCTCTACTCTTCCCTTGTGGCCTGGCAAATTTTGACTTTTTAAGGGGAGATCGAATTTCAGTTAAAAGATTAATATTGAGTCTACTTCTACTATCTGTTGGCCATAGAATCACTTCCTAAGTGTCTGAAGAGGGGGCCCAATCCAAAATGTCAGCTATCCACATTCTCCAGAGATGCTGCCTGACCTGCTGAGTTACTCCAGCACTGTGTGTTCCCCTTTAGTTGGGTTAAAACAATCGTCTTGTGTCACTGCTGGCTTTTGTGAAAACTATTTTAAATTTATATTTTCTGGTTGCTGCCAATGTAGAGCTGTTTCATCTGAGCGAATGATTCTAATGTCCTTATTATAGAGAGCACATAATCTCTCCTCTACGCTCTGTTCCCTAAAGAGAAACAGGTTCATCATGTTCTTGTCTCTCCCTGAGAAACTGCTTCTCTTCCATGTTCTGGAAAGTGAGAATGTTGTGTTCAATTCATTGCGAAGTAGAATAAATTTGCTTTCCATTG
Organism: Leucoraja erinaceus; assembly: GCF_028641065.1. NCBI lineage: Eukaryota > Metazoa > Chordata > Chondrichthyes > Rajiformes > Rajidae > Leucoraja > Leucoraja erinaceus. Next base: position 64,488 of record NW_026576545.1, read on the forward strand.
AGAAGGAATGGGTGGGCCGAAGGGACTGTTTCCGTGCTGTATCTCTAAACTAAACTACACTACACTACACTAAACTAAACTGCTCCAAACTGCCTCAACTATTTAAGAGGTGCCAGTACTAAGTGGTACGTACCTTTACACAATAAGCATTGTACATAGGTACCATGCGATACTCAACTAGGGAACACAATGAAGTTGAGGTATCTGGGTCCAAGATAGAATGAGCTGCAGACGCTGAATGGCCTCTTCTTGTTTAGTTTCGTTTAGAGGCACGGTGTGGACACAGGCCCTTCGGCCCACCCTGTCCGTGCCAATTAACGATCATCCATACACTACTATCCTACACATCGGGGCAATTTACAGAAGCCAATTAACCTACAAACCTGTACGTCTTTGGAATGTGGGAGGAAACCAGAGCACGTGGAGAAAACACACGTGGTCACAGGGAGAATGTACAATCTCCATACAGACTGCCACATAGTCAGGATCCAACTCCAGTCCCTGGCGCTGTAAGCTCTACCGCTACACCACTGTGCCACCCAATGTTTCTGGAACAAGTGATTAATAGAACAACTCGTCTATTTTAATAGTTATTACTTTCCATTGGCCTGGCATGCACATTGGGTATTTATTTGGTGTTGTGTTGGGATGTTTGATCTTGGTGCAGGAGGCCGTGAGCCACCAGGATGAGATGGAGATGGAAATGATGTCGTCTGCCAGTACCCCTCTAGAGAAGACCAAGCTCAAAATGGCAGCCGCCAGCCGCCAGCTGACTGTGCCTACTCCCTCTAACCAGGGAGCGAGTTCTAATCTGCCATCACCAGCAGGCAGCCCGGTGAGAGAAGAATGGTCACCCTAAAAACATAAGCAAAGTGACCAAAGCTTTTGAAATCCAGTCGATGCCAAATGGTAAAACAAGAACTTCACTCAAGACCATGAGCAAGAGGAAGATGTCCCAGCAAAAGGAGAAGAAAGCAACTCAGATGCTGGCTATTGTCCTTGGTTAGTATTGTCCCTTCCTTCTATCCAGAGATGCTGCCTGTTCCGCTGAGTTACTCCAGCATTTTGTGTCCCTTCTTTGTTCATTACTTCAGTTTGGTTTCCAACCATTTGTAATATAAATGTCTCTAAATTGGAATGGCAAACCATGGAGGGGAAGGAGTCCATGATGTCCTTCAAGGATCTCTCGACACCACCCTCTCCCTCTTCACTGCCAGTAGCTGACATGAAAGGAAGTTGGAAAGTTTTAAATCAATTGCTTATTTTTGCAGAATATACAGAAGCTTCCTAAAATGTGGGCACTTCATTGTAACGGACGCATCTGAATCTAGACCATTTCTGGAAATGAGTCAAAATGAGTGCCAATGGGATCATGCATTTACTTGTGTAACGTTGAGGTTAAAGGATCTTTATTACCTAGCTCATGTTTGAAGTGTTTAAATTAACAATTAGATACAAGAATTCAAGGAACAGGGATCCTGTTTCTCCACAGCAGAGGTATTTTCCCATAAATATATTAAAACAAATCCAGCACTGGGCTTCCTCTAACTTTTGATCTTTCCCTTGGTAGTGGTAGAGGATGTTTATCTGGAGATTATTCATGGTGGCAAAAGCAGGAAAGGAATTATTAGAGAAATTGGAAAGTGGCACAAGGATTACAAAACAAAAAGTTAACTGTCTTAACAGTTTAAATCAGCTCAAGCACAGATAGAACTTGATAGAGGAGATGGCATAGAGGAGAAATCATTTAGCTCAAACTGCTTCCTCCCAAAATCACATCATTTTAGTGTTTTGGAATTGTCTCCAATATTTCTAATCTAGATTTGTCAAATACATAGTTGGTTGGATTTGTCAGGCACCTGCATGCATAGAAACATTGTGAAATAGGTGCAAGAGTGGGCCATTCGGCCTTTCAGGCCAGCACCGCCATTCCATATAATAATTGCTGATCATCTAAAATCAGTACCCCTTTCCTGCTTTTTCCCCATATCGCTTAATTCCTTTTGCCCTACGAGCTAAATCTAACTCTCTTGAAAACATCCAGCGGATTGACCTCCATTGCCTTTGTGGCAGAGACTTCCGCAGATTCACAACTCTCCGGGTGAAGAGGTTTTTCCTTATCTCAGTCCTAAATGGCCAACCACTTATTCTTAAACCGTGACCCCTGGTTTTGGTCTCCCCCAACATCGGGAAAAGTTTACCTGCATCTAACCTGTCCAATCCTTTAAGAATTTTAGATATTTCTATAAGATTGCCTCTCATCCTTCTAAATTCCAGTGAATACAAGCCCAGTCGACCCATTCTTTCATCATATGTCGGTCCCACCATCCTGGGATTAACCTGGTGAATCTACGCTGCACTCCCTCAATAGCAATGATGTCCTTCCTCAAATTACGAGACCAAAACTACACACAATACTCCAGGCACGGTCTCACCAGGGCCCTGTACAACTGCGGTAGGACCTCCATGCTCCTAAACTCAAATCCTCTCACAATGAAGGCCAACATGCCATTAGCTTTCTTCACTGCCTGCTGTATCTGCATGCTTACTACATTATTAATGCTTTGTGAGTAATGTCTAAAGACAGTAGCCTAGAAATATTACGTGGCAGAAATAGGTGTCAAACCTCAGCTGATGATGTGTCCTGGGATTTGCAGTGGTAGGGGCTTACATAGTTTGTGCTAGGACACCCAGACACACGCACACACACACACACACACACACACACACACACACACACACACACACACACACACACACACACACACACACACACACACACACACACACACACACACACACACACACACACACACACACACACACACACACACACACACACACACACACACACACACACACACACACACACACACACACACACACACACACACACACACACACACACACACGGGTCTTTCCTCTGTTGGGTTCACCAGGGTACGATGCAATAAGGATTAGGCCTGGATCATTAAGGATAGTTGGAGGAAGGGACCTTGAGGTCAAGGATATGATCACATGGTTGGGGGAAGGGAGGAATTACTTGGCATGTAAATGGCATCCAAGGAAATAGTTAAGTACAACAGAGGGCCTATCTATATCATCAACAACAAGGGAGGGAAGAGAGAATAGAGTAATCACCAACCTAAATACTGAATGAACTTGCCTGTTGAAGATCAATACCCCGCTACCTAACAACAAACCTGCTGAGGTAGATTCCTTTTAACTAATGGTTTCTCTCCTCATTGGTTCATTTGCTCTGCTCTCTGCATGTCAGCCGCAAGCTGGTGAAAGATACAAAATAAATGTGCAAGACTACCCTGGTGCTGAACTAAATGCAGAGTGTAGTTTAGTGAAATGCTGTCAATTAAATTTCTTATCGGACAAAATTGCCACACTACAAATTAATTTGTAGCCCATCCAAGTCATGGTGACTTTACTGAATTTCTGATGCACATTATTCATGTAGAACAAACAAATTGAGGATAATTTCCTTCGACAATGAAAACTTGTTTTTTTTGCATTCTGGTCTTTGCTATAATATCATGATTTCCATTGAACTAAACCCCACATGCTGGATACTACACGTGTCTTGACATCAAAACAAGGAATTAAACACTAATTAAAGCTCAGAAACAGCCTTATTTCTCCAATTTCTTTATTGAAGTCTTTCATGTCCAATTTTCCATTGTACATTGTTTTAGATTTATGGCTTAGGGAATCGAGAGATATGGGGAAAAAGCCAGAACGGGGTACTGATTTTGGATGATCAGCCATGATCATTTTGAATGGCGATGCTGGCTCGAAGAGCCGAATGGCCTACTCCTGCACCTATTTTCTTTGTTTCTATGTTTCTATACTGTCTCACCTAGTTTGCCTTCCTCCGCAACAAGCCATTTTCTCTACAGCTATCCATTGAAAATATTTTTATTTATATAGTTACCCATTGGATTTCTCGTGAATTTTCAATGCTGGATATTAATCTCTGCTTCTCTTGTTTATAGGGGTCTTCATTATTTGTTGGTTGCCATTCTTCATTACCCATATCCTGAACAAGCACTGTAAAAAATGCAACATCCCTCAAGCCTTGTACAGTGCCTTCACCTGGCTGGGTTATGTCAATAGTGCTGTGAACCCTATCATTTACACCACCTTCAACATAGAGTTCAGAAAAGCTTTCATCAAAATTCTTCACTGCTAAAGCACTGCCAAAGGACATAAAATGCCACCTTTCCTTTTTATAAGGTCTACCTTGAAAGTGTTCAAAGATATCTTTGCTTGTTAATGACACTGTGGACACCACTTCTTTAATCATGAACTGAATCTATCGTGTGTCATTATGGATTAATAAAGGCACGGAGAAGAGAAGAAAATAATGAATTCATCAAGAACCTGATGGGGCTTCAAGTCTCTTTACACATGATGTCATCGGACTTTTCAATACTGATAATCAACAATGTAATGTGAAATGTCCATTTGCATGGCCAAAATATCCATGTAGTTATCACTTCATGACCATGCAAAGTTGGTTAGTAGGTCATTGAACTTTGTATTCAGGTGAATCGTCAAAATGTTATAATGGTAAATAAAATGCAAAGTGGATTGTCAGCACTAGAGGACAACCCTTTGAGGACATCTTCCACTTGCCTACTTCACAATATAAACTTGGAGCAACAAGGAACTTGCTCAATAGCATGGCAATGAAACATGGTGGTCCAAAACTACAATGCATTGGCATGGAAAAGGGAAACCTTTGCTATATCAACCATTAAGAATGTGTTGCCTTAGATCAATCTCAAAGGTTGGAAGACTTGTCAGTATCAGCTTATATCTAGCATAGAATTAGCATACTAAAGATAGGAATATCACAATGTTCTATTAAAGGTGAACACACTACATTGGGTTAGGGAAAAGTAAATTGAGATCAGACTCAAGCCATACTGAGTGAAATGTCTCCTTTCACATCTGTGGGAACATTACACAAAGCAATAGTTTGATATCAGTAGCTGATCTGTATCTAGTGAGGGTAAATATAATTCTGGCTCTTGGATGCATGGCTTCATCCTGGAATAATCAGAGAGAGGCTATGATGGCCTCTATGATCAGAGAGTTTGTGGGCCTTCAGTGTTTAGTTGTCCCTTTGCTCATTCACATTGCAGAATAGCCTTCATTCTATAGAATAAACAAGTTCAGCAAGGCATCTCATCACCATGCCACAAAATGAAATTCAGGATGGTCCGTCAATGCTGAGTCTTGTTAGAGCTGCTTGTATCAATGGTTTGGAGAAAAGTCAAGTAAAATAATGAAATAACATCAAAAATGAAAAAAATGAAATCACAAAAGCAGCAAACACAAAGGAACACAATGTTGATTAGCTGGGCTGCAGGATGACCAGAAAGCATCTTTAGAGATTGTAGTGTGTTTCAATTATATATTTGTGTAGTAAACATTAAATTAGAACATTATTCACTATGCGTTTGCTATGCCATGGAAGCATGTGAAAATGTTTTCTCCACTATATTAACTTTATAAATTTCCTCTAGTGACTGCCATCCACATTTGTTCATTTCACTGCAGCTGTAAAGCAAATAAATGAGTTGACAGAGAAACCAGTTTTCTGTAGACCAGCATTGAGGCTTTTCCACCAGCGGACTGATGAACATCACATGGATACGATATCCCTCTCATCGGGAGCAACCAAGTTGTTATTTATTTTATTTGCTTGCTGGACAATTCCTCTGATAGTAAATTTAGTATAAAAATCCAAATCCAAAATTTACGCAATGATCTGACTCTTGAATTAGATTTATTCTTCCTATTGCAATTCTGTCTTTTGCATATTAAAAAAAATTAAATTTACTGTATATATTCAAAACCTTCAAACCTGCTCATTTTGAAAATGCTGTGTCAGGTTTTGTGCCTCTTTGATCCATGGTTTCAAGCAGCATTAATATTGACAAGACAGATCTCACATAGATGGGACAGAAAGGTAAACAACAATAGTTTGCTCTTGGTCCATTCAACAAAAGGTATTGATGGAATGATGATTTGTTGCATAACAAAGTCATCAATATGTGATCACCCTTGGATATGGGGTTTCTGTGAACATGAACAAAAATCATATTGATTTTAGTTTATTGATATAGCTAAAATGTGTATGATTTGTGGTATGCTATGACTTATGTGTGTGGTTGCATAAATTTACTGATTTAGATCCCAGGACTTGATTCCTCCATATGTGTTTTGGTATTTAGGTTCGTAATTAAATAATATAAAAGAATAACTGCAGCGATAAGCACAAAACTAAGAATTCCCATCAAATATACCTGGTTCTCAGGAAGTAAATCTGTCATGCTTACGTCTGATTTATATGTAACAGGATATTCCCTCGGACATTGAGGGAAGTTAGTGTAGAAATAGCCGGGGCTATGACAGAAATATTTCAAATGTCATTAGAAACGGGAATAGTCTCCGAGGATTGGCGTACTGTGCATGTTGTTCCATTGTTTAAAAAGGGTTCTAAGAGTAAACCTAGCAATTATAGACCTGTTAGTTTGACTTCAGTGGTGGGCAAATTAATGGAAAAGATACTGAGAGATAATATATATAAGCATCTGGATAAACAGGGTCTGATTAGGAACAGTCAACATGGATTTGTGCCTGGAAGGTCATGTTTGACTAATCTTCTTGAATTTTTTGAAGAGGTTACTAGGGAAATTGACGAGGGTAAAGCAGTGGATGTTGTCTATATGGACTTTAGTAAGGTCTTTGACAAGGTTCCTCATGGAAGGTTGGTTAAGAAGGTTCAACTGTTGGGTATAAATGCAGGAGTAGCAAGATGGATTCAACAGTGGCTGAATGGGAGAAGCCAGAGGGTAATGGTGGATGGCTGTTTGTCGGGTTGGAGGCAGGTGACTAGTGGGGTGCCTCAGGGATCTGTGTTGGGTCCTTTGTTGTTTGTCATGTACATCAATGATCTGGATGAAGGTGTGGTAAATTGGATTAGTAAGTATGCAGATGATACCAAGATAGGGGGTGTTGTGGATAATGAAGAGGATTTCCAAAGTCTACAGAGTGATTTAGGCCATTTGGAAGAATGGGCTGAAAGATGGCAGATGCAGTTTAATGCTGATAAATGTGAGGTGCTACACCTTGGCAGGACAAATCAAAATAGGACGTACATGGTAAATGGTAGGGAATTGAAGAATGCAGTTGAACAGAGGGATCTGGGAATAACCGTGCATAGTTCCTTGAAGGTGAAATCTCATATAGATAGGGTGGTAAAGAAAGCTTTTGGTATGCTAGCCTTTATAAATGTTGCCTGGGTTTCAACAACTAAGTTACAGAGAAAAGGTTGAATAAGTTAGGTCTTTATTCTCTGGAGCGCAGAAGGTTAAGGGGGGACTTGATAGAGGTCTTTAAAATGATGAGAGGGATAGACAGAGTTGATGTGGACAAGCTTTTCCCTTTGAGAATAAGGAAGATTCAAACAAGAGGACATTACTTCAGAATTAAGGGACAGAAGTTTAGGGGTAACATGAGGGGGAACTTCTTTACTCAGAGAGTGGTAGCGGTGTGGGGCTAAGGGAAAATAATTGTTCGGCACAGACTTGTAGGGCCGAGATGGCCTGTTTCCGTGCTGTATTTGTTAAATGGTTATATATGGTTATATAACTCCTGACCAACAGCAATGTGGTTGATCTGAAAGTTCAAAAGCATTTAGTTAATGTTTACCCCACCTTTAACTTTGGATATAAATACAATACTATTAAGCCAAGAAAACAATTAGAATATGTAGCATGGCAGAAAAGAATTGCATTCAACACCAATATTTTGTTTTGGTTTAATAAGGTCACTTGTACCGGAGACACATAGTTTTGCAGGCAAATCATTCCATACTGTAAATGTGTACATCTGGTAGTTTCAAAGTGAAAATACTGTTACAGCTGCAGAGAAAGTGCAGAGGAAAAAAAGTGCAAGGGCCGTAATAATGTAGATTGGCAGATTTGGAATTCATCCCAAGCATATTTTTCCATTTGGTGGTTCGAGTATACTGAGCAGAGTTATTCTGAAGGCTATGATGCAGTATTATTGTCACCCGCTTGCATTGCCATTTTATGTACAGCCATGATCACATTGAATGGCGGTGCTGGCTCGAAGGGCCGAATGGCCTACTCCTGCACCTATTGTCTAACATTGAGAAGCACAGTGGTTCAGTTTGTTCTGCTGCTTCACAGTGCCAGAAACTCCGGTTTCATCCTGACCCTAGGTGCTCCCTGAGACCGTGTCAATCTCCAACAGATGCTTCAGTTTCCTCCCACATCTCAAAGACATTGGCCTCTATAAATTGCCCCTAGTGTGGTAGGGAGTGTGTGGGAAAGTGGGATAACATAGAACTAGTGAGAATGGATGATTGATGGTCAACATAGGCTCGATGGACTGGAGCGCTTGTTCCAAACTGGATCTCTAAAGGGCCTTTTTTAACTCACTCCTGTTTAAAAAAAAATCAAACTCGTGGTAAGTACGTAGAATGTACTTAGCGGGTACATCAGAGCTCAGGACGTCTCTTAGCGGTTCGTAACGCAAATAGCAGGTACTCGGGAAACGCGGTAAACTCGTGAAGTTTTTTCAACATGTTGAAAAATGTCCACGAGTGCCTCGAGTACCTACGAGTGGCTATTACCGTAATTCTCCGAGTTTGCATCAGGGGAAACTCGGGAGAACTCTTGAATTACCTCGTACAGTGGGACAGGCCCTTAAATTAAACATAATCTCACTACATTCCCTATACTTTTAAAAAAATTGAAGCAGCAATACTTTAATGTCAATTGCGCGACCTCGCACCACCCGGCGTGGCTTTAATGGCCGCGGGACAATCGCCATCGCCAGCCGGGGGCTTTGACTTTCACTCTGACATGGGGGGGGGGGGGGGGAGAGTGCAGTGGAGAGATAAGTTTATTTGGCCTTCCATCACAGCGATGTGATGGATGTTTATGTAAATTATGTTGTGTCTTGGGTCTATGTGTTTGTAATGTATGGCTGCAGAAACGGCATTTCGTTTGGACCTCAAGGGGTCCAAATGACAATTAAATGTATCTTGTATCTTGTATCTTGTATTAGTTTCTCTACTTTATCCTGCTGATGGGCCAGATATTTATTGCCATTCAATGTTCAAATTGTTCTGAAGTTCTGTTTACAAGCATCAGGATATTAGATCTGAACAGTAACTAGCTGAAATACAGTCTGAGCAATCAACTTAGTCTTGTTTACCTGCAAATCATGGGGTTCGAGCCAGGAGGCTCAAATACAAGCAAGAAAAGCTGTCATGTAGGAACTGTTCATGGACAAAATGTAGGTGATTGGATTTCATACTTGTTGTACTGTATAGAAATGATTGATCTCAATGGTTGTCCTGGTTCCCTTGGCATTAGCTCTGATGCTTCTCTGGAGGTGGACCGATTATTAACATCAGGAAAAGAGAGATTGACTCCAGGAGCAATCCCTGAGAACTTCCCTGAAATGTGCTACCATGCTGAGGCAAGTAGATGTTCCTTGCTGGACTGTGACTCTATTGCTGGGATGGCTACACGCATAGCTGAGATGTAACTTGTAATTTAGTTAAATAAGGATTGCTTTAAATATATAAATATTCACTAAATATCTCTTCAAAATGGATTACATTATAAAGTTCCAGAATCCTATCCAAGACATGCATTACTGACATCTAAAAGTAGATACTTGATTTCTGACGGAATAAATGGCATTGGTTTGTCAGAATCCCCGCTGGTTCTAGCAGCTGTTCCTCATTTGATTCTTGCCAGTGCCAGCACATTTGCTTTTGAATCAGAAGATCAAAGATTCATCCCAGAGACTAGAGGACAAAAATCCAAGCTTGCACATCAATGCAATATTTAACTTGGTGAGGTGACATTAAACCGTGATCTCAACTGTACTGTCAGGTTGGTGTAAAAGGTTCCATGAGATGATTTTAGAATGGGGCAGGAGACGTATCCAGAATGTCTTCACGAGCACTTATTCATTAGAGCAGAGAAACTGATCATTATCACATATCTGCTTGAGGGAGCTTGTTATACAAAAATCCACTACAAAATAACAAAAGCAGTAGAAGATTAATCATAGGAACACCATCATCTTCCATGGTTATTCAGTTCAATCGTAGCCACTCTTCTGGCTCCAGTCAGTCCCTGTTTCCTCCATTACAACAGAGGCCACACCTCAAAAGTGCGTTAATGGCCATAAAATGCGTCCACACAGCCATCTGGAGCGCGACGTCATTTGAAGATGGACACAAAATGCTAGAGTAACTCCATGGCACCGGCAGCATCTCTGGAGAGAAGGAATGGATGATGTTTCGTGTCGAGACTCTTCTTCAGTCTGAAAGAAGGGTCTTGACACGAAATGTCACCCATTATTTCTCTCCAGAGATGCTGCCGGTCCCGCTGAGTTACTCCAGCATTTTGTGTCTATCTTCAATTTTCTTGGCCCCGCTCTGGGAGTAGAAGTGGGGGCGGATCCAGGCCACAACGGCCGTGAGCCCCAGGCCGAGCTCGGCGATCGTTTGCCTGCTTCTGCTGCTGTTAGAGGTGAGACGTTGCATCGTGCCAGGGTCTTGGGCCTGTCCCACTTTGGCCGTCAGTTCCGCGACAGGCCGTTGGCGCACTAAGATTTCGTTACCTACAAACATTTCTGAGCCCCGCGCGATGTCACACACAAACTACATACCCCTCCACGCTTCTCAGTGGGACCGGCCCCATGCGGCAGTTAAATGCTGAGGCAAAAAGAAAAACCGAAAATGGTGAAAATATTAAGTATGTCAGGCAGCATCTGTAGAAAGAGAAACATTATAAAGGATTCAGGTTGAAGACCATATGCTAACCTCTTGAGTGTTTCAAACCATTTCTGATTTCATTTCAGATTTCCAGCATATGCTTTTTATACATTTTCATTAAGCAGAATAATATAATTACCAATTAAAATAATGGGATTACATCAGAGATTATTGTAAGAATGCAGTGAGAAATGGAGAAATTCCAAAGAAAGTCATTCACTGTTCATGATCTCCTTATTGGAGAAGAATTAAAATGTGCAAAATGTGCTTACGTAACTCTCCCCTGCATAAATTGAAATGGTCTGTAAATGTCTATGTTTCCATGAATTGCTCATCATGAGACTATTTTAATAGAGTTTATATAGGTGGTGGACTTCCTGTAGTTATGATGTAGAAAACATGAATATAAATAAACAAATGTTTGGAATTTGGAATATTCTCTTTCAAGGATAGAAGCATGGTAGGAGCACTTCAGATAGAATCTGAGCCTTTCAATATATGAGTGATTATAGAATCAAGATCAAGGAAAAAGATGAAAATGAAACAGAATCATGAAATTCAGTTACATTGCAGACACTTGACATAATGGAATCCAAACAATGATCAGTTGATATTTCTATTCGATTTTTGTTACATGAATCTGGTCACAGTATAACTAACTACACACCATCCAGCCTGTGATCTGCATCATTTGTTCAGATATTCTTTCCCTGTTAGACTATCAAGTTGGAATAACCTTAGAATTTTGCAAACGGTTGCCTTTAGTACTGTTACTTTACCAGAGATAGGTTGTAAACTGGTCCACAGACAATTATATCAGCGACTTTAATTCATTTAACTATAATTCATTCAATCTATAAGGAAATCATAGCTCATGATTCAGAAAAGCGTCACTGATCTAATAATATTATGCCTCGCAAGCAATCTTTTTGATGCGACTTCTGTATTTTTCCTGACTCTTCATATAATGCAGATCGTTCCGACATCAGCCTAAACCCCAGTGCTAATTTAAAAATTATCCTTGACCAGAAATAGTTCTGACTTTGCCAGATATAAATGGGCCTTGTTGGGGCAATTGACAGGATGCAAAATGATCATGATAAGGCAGTAACAAAGTCACTGTGCTTAACCCGTTAAGTGCTGATTGTTATCAAGGCAGTGCTGACCACAGTCTCTGCACTTTCTCTGATAGATTCACAGTCAGACATTACATCATTTTGCCAGAAAGTGAAGTACTCAAACTGAGCGTTGCCTGACCAGTCAATCAGACCCATTGACAGTGGAAGCCTTTAGAAGAAACAATCTGGAAGAAAATTAAAAGCCACTTGAAGAAGAAGAGAAATAATAAGGGAAAGCTTGAACCTGTGCAACAAAGGAGAAGGACACATCCAAACAAACCTCTAATCTGTTTGCAGTCTCATTTGATTAACTGTAACTGTAAATGTTAAACAAAAGAGAGGAACAAAATTTGATTTAAGGAAATTGTTTCATTGTTCTTTACACTTAAGGGTTCAATAGAAGTGGACAGGTTTAAAACAACGGAGTTGGGGAAATGAATAGCATTTAATGAGCATGCTCGTGAAGTGTCAATGAGAGACTTCCAACCTGCTGTAAATGAAAGGCATTTCAGTGTAACCATGTGAGCAGGGTCAAGTTATCGAGCATTAAAGCAGAAGGCTGGAAGCCATGAGGTATGAGGTGGAGGCACAGGCATGCCCCGGGGAAGCAGATGTTGCTGTGTTATCTAGTCTGGGTAAGGATGTGGTTTCGGCCCGAAACGTTGCCTATTTCCTTCACTCCATAGATGCTGCTGCACCCGCTGAGTTTCTCCAGCATTTTTGTGTACCTATGGTAAAGTGTATATTTGGTGGTGTGAATAATGAAATATTGGAGAACACGTAAGTATGACAACTTTAACCATTGATGAAAGATTGTTCCATTTGAAGAAAACATGTGTCTGTGATGTAGCCCCATTTAATCAGTAACGACAATTTCACAGAATTCACAGAGAAATAATGTTATTGATAAATACTGTTTACCTGTTGGCCTTTTTTGTGTCTTCAAGTCTTTGTTCTGATTAAATCTTTTTGCCGAAGGGCATGATGACATTTTAGTTATGCCTCTAAGGACATTTGTGCTTGAAACTACTCTGCCACAGTCAGAACACAAAACAAAGGGTCAAAAGATCTAAATTGAACTGAAAAAAAAACAAATGAACCAAGAAAGCATGGAATGAGAATAAAACCACTCATCTCAACAAACTCGGTCCACTCACGTTAGGGTCAGGGAGAACTGACAAGAAATCCTTCGCAAACTGCTTTTAAATCACAAAGGAAATCAAAACCCTATAAAATGTAACCAAAGTCTATAATATTCAGCTATCCCTGAGTTGTTCCCTTCCACAAGCAGCATTCGCAGTATCCATAAGAACAAAGTCCCAATTTGCAAATGTATTCATTAACTCAATATTTTAGTTATCTTGCCATCTTTTTCTAAACCAGCATCTGTAATTCCTTGTATCTCTAAAATGAAACCTCTTTCAATGATGAATAGACTCGCTGATAGCTGGCAAGATGCACACATCTGGAATTACCCTGACCCAGCGTGTGCTTCTGATTGGCTATATTTTCACATTTAAATCATCTTAGAACACGAAACATTACATAAATAGTTTGTTGATAGACAAAAATGCTGGAGAAACTCAGCGGGTGAGGCAGCATCTATGGAGCGAAGGAATAGGCGATGTTTCGGGTTGAGACCCTTCTTCAGGCTGAAGTGGGGGTGGAGGGCATATAACCATATAACAATTACAGCACGGAAACAGGCCATCTCGGCCCTACAAGTCCATGCCGAACAAATTTTTTCCCCCTTAGTCCCACCTGCCTGCACTCGTACCATAACCCTCCATTCCCTTCTCATCCATATGCCTATCCAATTTATTTTTAAATGATACCAATGAACCTGCCTCCACCACTTCCACTGGGAGCTCATTCCACACCGCCACCACTCTCTGCGTAAAGAAGTTCCCCCTCATATTACCCCTAAACTTCTGTCCCTTAATTCTGAAGTCATGTCCTCTTGTTTGAATCTTCCCTATTCTCAAAGGGAAAAGCTTGTCCACATCAACTCTGTCTATCCCTCTCATCATTTTAAAGACCTCTATCAGGTCCCCCCTTAACCTTCTGCGCTCCAAAGAACAAAGCCCTAACTTGTTCAACCTTTCTCTGTAACTTAGTTGCTGAAACCCAGGCAACATTCTAATAAATCTCCTCTGTACTCTCTCTATTTTGTTGACATCCTTCCTATAATTTGGCGACCAAAATTGTACACCATACTCCAGATTTGGCCTCACCAATGCCTTGTACAATTTTAACATTACATCCCAGCTTCTATACTCAATGCTCTGATTTATAAAGGCTAGCATACCAAAAGCTTTCTTTAGCACTCGGTAGCGACAAATAAATAAATAAATAAATAAAACAAATAAATAGTTTGTTTTGTTTTCATTGGCGCCTCTGTGCAAGAAATGGCTATCATATTTGTTGCCTTTCATAGAATATATAATTGGATATGAAGATCGTTGCCATATTCTGAGCATGTGTTAAATCATCACTTAAAAATTAGTGTTTTGAGAGGCTGATCATGGTGCAAAACAACTCATACCTCGACAAAAACCTGGACCCACTGCAGTTCGCTTACCGCCACAACAGATCAACGGTGGATGCGATCTCACTGGCTCTTCACTCCGCTCTGGACCACTTGGACAACAATAACTCTTATGTCAGGGTGTTATTCATTGACTTCAGCTCGGCATTTAATACCATCATCCCCTCCAAGCTGGTTACCAAGCTCTCAGATCTGGGTCTCTGCGCATCTCTCTGCAATTGGATCCTCGACTTCCTCATCCACAGACCACAGTCTCCTCCCCCCACCCCCTCTAACTGTAGTCTCCTCCCCCCACCCCCTCTAACTGTGTGGGCCCCTGCTCTTCCCCCACCCACACCACAGCCCTCTCACCCCCCACCACCTGACCACCCACCACCCCCCCTCCCACACATCGCCTCGTCCCCAGTCCACCCACCTGCCTTCCTCCGGCCCCAACCCCCATCCCTGTCGGGTGTTCACCATCCCCCCCGACCTCCCCCCTCTCCAACACCGAACGGTCTGTCCTCAACAGAGGTCTTACCTTTGTCCCCCTCCGCCCCCACCTCAATGAATTCCGCGCCCACCACGACTTGGAGCGCTTCTACCGTCGCCTCCGCCTCACAGCGTACTTCCATGGGAAGGAGTCCTCGCCCATACACTGATGACCCCCTTTTCCCGTCTCCAACGCACCCCCTCCTCGTGGAACCCCCCTCGTGGCCAATTTCCGGCTTTAGAACTTTTTTATAATAACTGCCGTCGCGACATCAACCGCCTCAACTTCTCCGCTCCCCTGTCTCACTCCAATCTCTCACCACATGAACGTTCTGCCATCGACTCGCTCTGCAACAACCCAGATTGGGTTATCAAACCCGCTGACAAGGGAGGAGCCGTGGTAGTCTGGCGCGCCGATCTCTACAAAGCTGAGGCCACGCGCCAACTATCGGACACCTCCTCCTACTTACCACTGGACCATGACCCCACTGACGAGCACCAGGCCACCATCTCCAGCACCATCACCAACTTCATCCACTCTAATGCCCTACCCGACCCAGCCCCGCACAGCCCGATTTTACCTTCTCCCTAAAATCCACAAACCTGACTGTCCCGGAAGACCCATTCTCTCCGCCTGTTCGTGCCCCACCGAACTCATTTCCAAATACCTTGACTCCATCCTATCACCCTTGGTTAAATCCCTCCCTACCTATGTTCAAGACACCTCAGACACTCTCCGTCGTCTCCGCGCATTCAATTCTCTAGGCCCTCACCCCCTCATCTTCACCATGGACGTCCAATCACTCTACACCTCCATCCCCCACCACGATGGTCTCATAGCCCTCCGGTTCTTCCTCGACCAGAGAAGCAACCTATACCCAGCCACTGACACTCTCCTCCGCCTAGCGGAGCTGGTCCTTACCCTCAATAACTTCACGTTCGACTCCTCCCATTTCCTCCAAATACAAGGCGTAGCTATGGGCACACGCATGGGCCCCAGCTATGCCTGCCTATTTGTAGGTTACGTCGAGCAATCCTTGTTCAATACATACCAGGGCCCCATCCCCGACCTCTACCTCCGCTACATCGACGACTGCTTTGGTGCCACCTCCTGCACCCGCACACAACTGACTGACTTCATCCACTTCACCACTAACTTCCATCCGGCACTCAAATACACCTGGACCATTTCCGACACTTCCCTACCATTCCTTGACCTCACTATCTCCATTGCAGGTGATAGACTTCTGACCGACATACACTATAAACCCACTGACTCCCATGGCTATCTGGACTACACTTCTTCCCACCCTGCTTCCTGTAAGGACTCCATCCCCTACTCCCAATTCCTCCGTCTACGCCGCATCTGCTCCACGGATGAGGCGTTCCACACCAGGACATCTGAAATGTCCTCACTATTCAGGGAACGGGGGTTCCCCTCCTCCACCATAAATGAGGCTCGCACCAGGGTCTCTTCCATACCCCGCAACACTGCTCTCTCTCCCCATCCCCGCACTCGCAACAAGGGCCGAGTCCCCCTAGTCCTCACCTTTCACCCCACCAGCCGTCACATACAAAACGTAATCCTCCGTCAGTTTCGCCACCTCCAACGTGACCCCACCACTCGCCACATCTTCCCATCTCCCCCCATATCTGCCTTCCGCAAAGACCGCTCCCTCCATAACTCCCTTGTCAATTCTTCCCTTCCCTCTCGGTCCACCCCCTCCCATGGCAGTTTCCCTTGCAACCGCAAGAGATGCAACACTTGTCCCTTTACCTCCCCCCTCGACTCCGTTCAAGGACCCAAGCAATCGTTCCAGGTGCGACAGAGGTTTACCTGCATCTCTTCCAACCTCATCTATTGCGTCCGCTGCTCTAGATGTCAGCAGATCTATATCGGTGAGACCAAGCGGAGGTTGGGCGATCGTTTCGCCGAACACCTCCGCTCGGTCCGCAATAACCAAGCTGACCTCCCGGTGGCTCAGCACTTCAACTCCCCCTCCCACTCCGTCTCCGACCTCTCTGTCCTGGGTCTCCTCCATGGCCACAGCGAGCAGCACCGTAAATTGGAGGAACAGCACCTCATATTCCGTTTAGGGAGTCTGCATCCCGGGGGCATGAACATCGAATTCTCCCAATTTTGTTAGTCCTTGCTGTCTCCTCCCCTTCCTCAGCCCCCCTGCTGTCTCCTCCCATCCCCCAGCCTTCGGGCTCCTCCTGCTTTTCCCTTTCTTGTCCCCGCCCACCCCCGCCCCCGATCAGTCTGAAGAAGGGTTTCGGCCCGAAACGTCGCCTATTTCCTTCGCTCCCCAGATGCTGCTGCACCCGCGGAGTTTCTCCAGCTTTTTTGTGTAACCGTCCCCTTTATATCAACGGGTGGTGGAAAGGGTCAAGAGCTTCAAATTCCTGGTCGTGCATATTTCCGAAGATCTTTCCTGGTCCCAGAACACTGATGCAATTATAAAGAAAGCACATCAGCGCCTCTACTTCCTGAGAAGATTACGGAGAGTCGGTTTGTCAAGGAGGACTCTCTCGGACTTCTACAGGTGCACAGTAGAGAGCATGCTGACCGGTTGCATCGTGGACTGGTACGGCAACTTGAGGGTCCAGGAGCGTAAAAGGCTGCAAAAAATTGTGACCACTGCCCAGTCCAATATCGGCTCTGACCGCCCCACCATGGAAGGGATCTATCGTACTCGCTGCCTCAAAAAGGCTGCCAACATCATCAAGGACCCACACCATCCTGGCCACGCACTCATCTCTCCACTTCCATCGGGAAGAAGGTACAGGAGCCTGAAATCTGTTACATCCAGGTTCAGGAACAGCTTCTTCCCCACAGCCATTGGACTATTAAACTCACCAACAAACACTCTGAACTGTAACAGCCTATTGCACTTTATCTGCTTATTTATGTGTATATTGAACTGAACTGTTTTGTATTTTTGTTTACATATTCTGTTGTGCTGCAGCAAGCAAGAATTTCATTGTCCTATCTGAGACACATGACAATAAACTCTCTTGACTTGACTTGTTTATTGTCATTGAACTGAGGTACAGTGAAAAGGTTTTGTCACATGCTAAAACCAGTCAAAATAAAATGGAATTAGATTTGTGCATACCAAGTTGGTTTCTAAATGGTAGGTTTGTTTAAAAATCCATCACATATTACTTTATATAATAGAGATAGGTTTGTACCAATAAACAATGAATGCTAATTGTTTATTTTAAGCCATTATATCAATTATTGTGGTCATCCAATTAATACATTCACCATCTGTATCTATTACTGTATGATAAATTAATACTAAACAAAAATAAACATAAATATTCTTTTTTATGATTGACACAAAAAAAATTGCAAAAACAAGAGTAAATTTGCAAAAGAAAGTCAAAATTTAAGGGATTTCCTATTGCCAAAAAAAACATTTAAGTCTGAGATTTCCTTTACCTAACTCAGTAAATAACTTACTTCAAAGTAATGTGAATATGGGACTTTTCTAAGCAATATAATTAGACGGCTTTGTAATTAAATTAGATGTATTAAATACCAATGTAGTCTTCCAGCTTTGGACTAATTTGTAATTCATTTGTTAGATAAGGTTCAGAGTTCAAGGTTTTTTATTATCGTCCTGACTCTTAATAGAACCAAAGGTCTGAATTTATTACAATAGACAATAGGTGCAGGAGTAGGCCATTCGGTCCTTCGAGCCAGCACCGCCATTCAATGTGATCATGGCTGATCATCCAAAATCAGTACCCCGTTCCTGCCTTCTCCCCATATCCCTGACTTCGCTATTTTTAAGAGCCCTATCTAGCTCTATCTTGAAAGCATCCAGAGAACCTAACTCCACCACCCTCTGATGCAGAGAATTCCACAGACTCAGCACTCTCTGTGAGAAAAAGTGTTTCCTCGTCTCTGTTCTAAATGGCTGACTCCTTATACTTAAACTGTGGCCCCTGGTTCTGGACTCCCCCAAAATAAGGAACATGTTTCCTGTCTCTAGCATGTCCAAGCCCTGAACAATCTTATATGTTTCAATGAGAATCCCTCTCATCCTTCTAAACTCCAGAGTGTACAAGCCCAGCTGCTCCATTCTCGCAGCATGTGACAGTCCCGCCATCCCAGCAATTAACCTTGTAAACCTACTCTTACTAAACCTAGGCTTACGAATGCCAAGCCCATGTGGCAATCAGATTTCATTAGGCATTTTTCAATCACTGATACACAGCAACCAATTGGATTTCAACCAGTGCCCACAAACAGCAATAAGTTGCAACAGATTAATCTATCGATGAGGGTAAAAAACGTTGACGAGAATATGTGTTTCAGTGTGGTTTGATCACCACTGGCTGAGGTGCACTACCCAACCTATCCAACACTTGTAATGAATGTCAACTCAGTGTGACAACACCCTCTCCCCGTGAGTGTTTGCTCTGATCACTTTAACTGTCTGACAGGCTAGAGGACAACAATTTCCAGCATTATTGCTATTGGTGGCCATGGATACCACAACAGGTAATAAACACTCAAAAGACCATAAGACAGAAGAGATTCAAGCATGGACTGGTGAACTATTATATATATATATATAATAAGAAAAGGATACAAAGTGGCCAATAGCTCAGAGGATTAGACAGCATCTCGAGAACATGGATAAGTGATGTTTGGGATTGGGACCATTCACCTAAACTGATATTTTACACAGAGATTTGTGTAGAATTACGTATTGAGGAACAAGGAATTGCAGATGCTGGTTTACACAAAAGACTCAATAGGTAATGGATATGATTCTATACATCTTATAAATCATACATTCAGTACACCCGGCCCATTAGACCTCAAGCATTATACACAAAATCTCTGTGCAAAAATGTCAGTTTAGATGAATTCCCTAGAACACAATAGCAGATACAGGATGTCCAAGTTCTGAGCCAAACCATGTGAGCTCACACAATGTTCCCCTTTCATTTGTCATCAAGTCAAGTCAAGTCAAGTTTAGTTTAGTTTATATTGTCCCATCTACTGAGGTACAGCAAAAGCTTGTGTTTAGCATGCTCCTCTTTCGCTGCACATTTAAATAGTCAGATGCCCTCAGTCAAGGGTAAAGATCAAAAGGACTGGGCAATATCAGTGGGCCAGGCAGCATCCCTGGAGAACATGGATACGTGACAATTGGGTTGGGTCTTCAGACTGGTTGCAGTGGTTAGCGAGCCTGGGTCAAAATATGGTTTGAAGAGAGCAGAGAGCAGAGGGTGCAAGAAAAAAAAGCTGGAAGACTAGAGGGGCAGGACAAAGCATGGCCAGTAATAGTTGAATTCAGGGGAACTTTATTTATAGTAGGACAGAGGTGAAAAACAGGAATGAGCCAAGAGGATAAATAGTGACGTTCAAGGATAGAAGGGTTGCAAATTGTGAAGCTGGAGGAAGGAGGGAGAGGGGGAGGAGTGCAATGTCAGTGTTCAGGGAGGGGAGTGAGGGGGAAGGAAAGGGGTTTGGGGAGAAAGGGGTAGGGAGAAGGGGGGCGTTTGTGTAAAGTTGGATCATTCAATGTTCATATCATTGGGGTGTACACTACCTAAGTGGAAGTAGAGGTGTTGTTCCTGCAGTGGCTCACTTTGGCAATGGAGAAGGTCCAGGACAGACTGGGCAGCATGGGAATGGGAAGGAAAGTTGGAATGGTTGGCAACTGGGAGATCCCACAGACCTTGGCGGACCGAGAACATGTTCGGCAAAACGGTGACCATTGGTCTTGTGGATGTAGAGACCATATTGGGAACACCGGATGCAGTAGATGAGGTTAGAGAGGAGGTGCACGTCAACTTCTGTCCCAACTGGAAGCACTGCTGGTGGTATTGTATAAGGGCAGGTGTTACATCCCCTTCAGTTTCTTTGAAAAGTACCTGGGGAGAGGTGGTTTCAGTGGGAAGGGATGAATGAACCAGAGCTGTGGAGGGAGCGATCTCTGTGGGAAATCTCTGAAGAAGTGTCCGACCTGAAACATTACCTTTCCATGTTGTCCAGAGTTCCTGCCTGACCTGTCGAGTTTACTCCAGCGTTTTTTGTGTTTTTCTTTAGCAAACCAGCATCTGCAGTTCTTTGTTATTCCAGGAAGTAGATACTGGTCTGCTGCAGGGGGTAAACAGTAAACCACAGCAACACAAACTATTTGTGATGATTCACAACTCGAGGCACAGCAAGAGCAAATTGCTGTAGGACTTCCACAAACTAGTGAGTGGATTAAAGTTATTATTTTGCTAGCAAATTCTGGGGCAATTTCTCACCTCTGCACATCTTATCCTGCCATTTCTCAATTAGCAATTGATAACAGCCAGAGAAAGGGAATGCATGCAGTGGTGGACAAGGTGATTTATGAGGAGATTTAATGTTGCCGTTGCAGTAAGTGGTTTGGTCTGATTCATGCTGCTCAGGCTTCTGTTCAGCCTGACAGTGAAGATTATTCATTGCTATAAAAGCACCTCTCTCGTCTCCACCATAACACAGGCACAAATACATGCTCCGTTGTTAAGGAATAATGGCCATCTTTACTACCGCTCCTATTAACTGAGATGATGGTCCTTGGATCAAAGTAATATTTAAAACAGATTGCAAATGCAGGCTTAAATTATATTTCAGTGGGTGTTTACAGAATATAATGACCAGGAAATAAATTAAAGATCTTCAGTTAATTGGGTTTAGGAATTAAATAGGAAATCTAAGAACAAAAAACTAAAAAACTGCCACTTTCGGAATCTGAAATAAAAGTATAAAATGGTTGGAAACTTTCAGCAGGTCAGGCAACATCTATTCACAGGTAACCACTGTTTACGTTTTGGCTCAAAGTTTAGTTGTGCTGAAAAGTTTCAGGTCCAAAGACTCCCCAGTAGATCTGAACTCAGCCTGGGTCCAGTAGATGTCTATTCCCATAAGATCATAAGACATAGAATTCGGCCCTTCGAGTCTGCTCTGCCATTCGATCATGGCTGACCTATTTTTCCCCTCTCAATCTCATTCAAAAGTCCACACAGTCACAGATCGAACGACAAACTCCACACAGACAGCTCCCGTAGTCAGGATTGAACTCCAGTCTCTGGAACTGTGAGGCAGTGGCTCGGCCACTCTAATGCCGGCATTGTGCTGTCTTTTGGATGACATTAAACCAAGATTCTCTCTCAAGCAGGTGTAAAATAACCCAGAGCACAATATGGAGGCAAGTAGGAATGTTATCACTGCATCCTTGCCAATAGTTACCACTCAGTCAACTCCACTGATACACGACACCTGACCATCAGCCCCTGTTTGTAAAGTAACTCGCAAACCCAACTGTTTCCAAGGTATTTTCAATCATCTTGAAACTTGCCGGGCAGTTCAGACTTTACTTCACTGATTGTCTTAAAATGCTGGCTAATCTTATTAAAACAAGATCAAATGTCAAGGTCACCATTAATTCATTTCTAATCTTAACTCTTCTGTCCATCTGTAATCTTTCTGGGAACTTGTGTTAAACCAATTATCACTGATTAAATTGCAGATCAGGGAGATTTGCAAAAACAGAAAGTGCTTAGTGATTGATTGAATCAGTGGCTGTTGAATGTTTTGTGCCTGGATATCGGATGTGAAAGTGACAAAAATGCTTTAAATGAGCTACTGTAATAAAGGGCAAATTCAGCTGCCTGTGACCAATGATTCAGAAAATAACTGCAATTGTTCAAGCTATTCACAGACTAAATCCAGGTTATGTCAGCAAATAAAACAAACTACTGCAGGAACTCAGTAGGCCAGCGCAGCATCTGTGGATGAATGGGACGAGGACATTCCGCTCAGGACACTTCTTCAGAAAACGTTATCTGTCCATTTCCCTCTGCAGATGCAGCCTGATCCCACTCCAGCAGTTTGTTATTGGGCTAGATGCCAGCGCCTACTGTCTCTTGTGTCTCCAGGTTAGATGAAAGTCAGAGACTCTGATGGAGACAAATGATGGACAAATGTGGTGGATTTTTTGCAAGGGTGATATTGCAATTCAATGTCAACCGGAAATGGCATTGGATCATAGACTTTGTCATTTCAATTGGGGCTACTGGTGTCAAGAATATGGAAGGCAATTATCTTACTGCGGATATCTGAGATGATTCAAAGTATAAAAGGGATAACATTTTGGAACAACAGGCGAGGCTCCATCACTGATATTCATAGGGTTCACTCAGATGGAACTTTCATTAGCAACTTGTTGGAGAATCATCACTGCTGCTGGACCTTGCCATACCTAGCTGGCAAAGGACGGAGAGTCAGCAAACATAGCCTCCCACAAACCACGTAATGTGCTGAGGCAGAGACAGAGGGTGGCACAAACACAACCCATGGTCCACATCATGGTTTTACACTCCACTATTTCCCATCAAGGTCTTCGTCACAGTGGGATTTGCATTTGTACGTTCAGCTCCCTCCAAACTTGGCCAGTTGGATTAATGTGTACAGGGATTTGTGGCATCCTTCACCTTTCCGTCTGTCACTGTTTTAATTTGGTGATAGCTAATTTTGAAAGCCATGCAGTAGATCCTCTGCCATGTTCTCCAGTGTCCACTCTTGCCTCAACTGATGTAGACATTTTTTTCCTATTTTAAAGTTCTTGTGATAATTATGAGTTGCACACAGTTGGATGGACAAAAAAAAACAGAAAATGACACAGCAGGTCAAGCAAATAGTATCTGTTGAGGGAGGTACAGAAAATAACATTTTAGATTGGGTTAGATCCCCAGATCCAGTTTAATTGAATTTAATTTTTTTACAAAATTTGTCATGGTGGGATTGAAATCTGTTTTCTGGATCATAACCATATTTCTGGATCTGGTCTAGGAACAGACCCACAACAGTCCCAGACATGGCAAACTTGAGCTTGTTGGAAAGAAAGGATTACAGTGTAATTATACCCAGCCCCCTTCTGAATCTATTCCCAGGTAATGTGTAAAAAGACAAAGAGATTGTGCTAGAAGTATAGCCATAACTGTATTTAATTATAATCACACTCCCACAGAGTTTAATTTAACTAAAACCGCATGAAGATCATGCGTCATTAGATCACCATGGCGTGGAGAGGGGACATTCGTGGGAAGCTTTTTATGATTATACAACTTGCTGATTGGGGATTCCAAACAGAAGACAATTGAAATAAATTTTAACAGTTAACTTAAATATTTGGTCCCTTTTTATATTGCAAAAGGAAATGTTGCTTTCCAGTTACTGGGACTGTAGGTTCCTTTTACAGGGAAATATTTGAGTTGGCAGAGGCTAAATGGGAGTGCTGGGATGAAGGGGTGGTGTACAGATTAGATAAATGCTCTGGATGCCTGCAGAAGTCTAATTCCTTTCCAATATAAATGCAGGACTGGTTGCAGTACTCGCGATGCTGACAGGACTATTGCAGTCCAGATGAAGAATACTGTAAATCAGCTTTGCCCTCCACACAACAGCCTTTCTCAAAACCCAGAGTAAGGTTCTAGTGGTCAAGGGAAGGCAAGCATCTGAGATTGCATCAGTCTTTCTGTTCCATATGGATGAAATCTCCCCTTATTAATCCAAATATTAGAATATGCTATGACATCATTGTAAATATTGGGTTGCATCAGAAGGATTTCTGTGACCACGGTCATTTACAAATGACCAAAATAGGTCAAACTGTTGAATGTCTCTTTCAATCATTGCAATTCATAAACGATCAGTTTATATTTCCCTAGTCAAAAAAACTTGTCCCGTAATCTTTACAAACTTTGTTCTTTTACCCTCTACCTCAACCCAGGATCTTCCAGACCATGCAACCCAATCATCATTTAACTTCTGATCTTTTTACCCTACAAGTCAATGCATAACTTCTCCTTGACTCATGTCAGCTACTCATGTTGATCTTCCTTGGACACGAGATCCCACATACACTTTCCCTGAATTATCTTAGGCAGACCATCATCAAAGTTCTGGTTTCAAACAACACTGGCCGAATACTTAATCTCTCAGCACCCATCAAACCTGCTGTTGTATCTAAATGCTACGGAATTTTTTATAGCTACCTTTGGAACATGATTCCGTTTTAAAACACTTCTTTCACATCTGGTTCTTCACTCCCGTGGTCTATATGGCCCTGACATATTTGATTTCCTGGCAAGCAGTACTGTTACTCTCGATTCGTTATCAGGCTGTTTTTCCATAATTTTCTTAGCATCACCACTTCTCTATTTTTTTTTTCTACGTCTGCTCTCCATTTATCATGCCACGTAGCTCCGGTTCTACTTTTCTCTTCTCCTTCAGCACTTTACCAGCCAACACTCTACGTCCTTTGCTCCACCTCTTTACTGTTCAGGCCCATTATACAGCAGCTTCCTCTTCCCCATGTCTATCTGCTCGATTGTCTTTCTATGATG